>NC_090885.1:10559223-10584223 GCF_036669925.1 Montipora capricornis | reverse complement strand
CTGTGAAAGTGGATCGCGCGGTCATGGGATCAACAGATCAACCTTTGCAGCCTGGGCGCAATCTAAAAATAAATTTTAAATAATTACCATAGGACATTGGGTTTTACAATCTTATCATATATTCTTTTGGTCAGCTACAATCACAGGGGATTATATCACCGCAGAGATCTTATTCAAATTATTTCTATCATTTAAAGTAGGGGTGACGAGGCTTAAAATCGCACGAAATACAACAGTTCCCAACAACAGTTCATGGCACCAATAACAACAATAAACATGAAAAAAATGTCCATTGTTATCAACCTCGTTCCCGGGGTCTCTCTTCTCAGCCTCCTTTGTCGAATTCCATGTGTAGTACATGAAATACCTTGCCGTGAAACGTTTTGTCGATGCTCGTTTGACCACAAATCAAATGCGTGCTGATCCCCTCAACCGCAATGGTAACAAGGCCTACATTTTCTCCCCTCCCTTAACACATATTTGGTCTACCTGCCAGATTTTGGGAGGCAAGTGACCAGCCTGAACCAGGGTCTTCCTCCTCAACTACAAAGGAGTCAGAGAAGAGAGACCCTGGTAACGAGGTTGCATTCTGATTGACTGAGAGAAATGCAATTTTAAGGTAACACAGTGCACAAAAGAGGTAATTGCAATTGCTGTGTAGTCACTCTGTAGTGAAACGAAAACAAAATTATTTCTAACTTAGTATAAGTAAAGTAATAAGATAGGATGGGGGCATTCTCGTTTATTGATCAGACAAAAGTAGCACCGGGATAGTTATTAGAACACAATAAATGTAAGAAACAAAACCACGGAAAGTTTCTAAAACAACTCTACATACCAGCAGAAAACTGTCTAACAATAAAAATGTGAAAAATTATATTTTGATGCAAGAAAAGTAAAAACCCAAGCATTCTGATTTGTCAACTATCCGCAAAGAAAGTCACAGATAGCCAATCAAATGCGACCCATGGATGACGCAAATGCGAGCGATGCTTGATTTTTTTCATGTATATTATTAATATGAAATCACATGATTTTTATCGTGCAACTATGAAGCTGTCCTCGTGCAATTTTGTTCATCTTTGAGAAAATTTACTCGTGCCTATTTATTCTAAATTGCACTTGAAACCATGTGATTACCAACACTGAAACAAATGAAACCGGTGGCTTATACAACAAAAGCTAACAGCAGTTCTTTTTACAGCCCAAGACAATACTGAAGCTCAATGCCTCTCCCCTTTTATGATTATGCTTCAGGTTGCCGTCGTGTATTCCTGTACAAGGGCCTTACAAAATCACGCTTATTCTTATCTGCCGTTTTTCCTCATTAACACACTTGACCTTGGTAAGGTATGTACAGATGTCAAATGACTGTATCAATCTGCCATTTTATAATCAAAAATAATATTTAAAAATTTAAACTCTCTAAACTTTAAGGCCAACTATGCAACATCCTTTTTTTTTTTCAAAATTTTGTAATTTTACGAATATTATTTACTATATGAAAATGCCAAGTTCATTGGAAACAGTTGGGTGTAAAACTACAATTTTTTTTTTCGGTTTTCAGGAATCCATTGCTTATTTGCCGCTCATTATGTTAATTAGTGCCACTGTATCTTCTATATTTTCAAAGAAGCTTGTTGGGATAATTGGAAACAAGGTAAGATAAGGCTAGATAAGGCTACTAGGTAAGATCAGGGACAGAAAAGAACACAAGCAGAAGTCCATAGCCCACAAGTCTCGATCTGCGATCTGCGATCTGTCTGTCTGTTTAAATTTAGCATTAATCCATTTTTAGAACGGCTACTGGTAGATTTTTTGCGGGAAAAAGGTGGCGGTATTGTATTCCTTGCAGAATTCAAATTATTCCATTAAGCACGAGCAATCCCTCCTGCGACTGCTTGGTTGCAAACCAACAGAAGCGTTGCGGTCATCATGCCCAATCTGATTAGCCTTAATCTGGCGGGACCCGTATTGTAATAGACCTTAGAGAGTTTGAGGGCCCACAGACGTATTTTTCGCGCGTTGCTAAGGAAGTGAAATGTTACTTCCGGTGACTGACATCATATCATATCGTAACCTGACCAGGAAACCTACTCACAAGCAAAAATCACCGAACGAACAGTTGTTTGCATCGAAGGCTTTTCCTCGCCCTTCCTTGGACTCGTTCTCCGATGAACTGCGCATGAGTTAACGAATTGACTTCGGGGTTTGAGGAAAAGCTAAATTTCCGGCGGTCTTTAAATTGAATTATTTATTTTTTGAATATGGCACGTTTCACCTCCAAATACAGAATATAGCTAAGCATTGATTTTTTCAAATCATCCTTTTTGAAAATTTTATGGGTATTTCAGTATCGTTTATCTCTCTAAAAAGAACATTCTTCAAAATAAAAAAGAAAACCATGCTTGGCTGGATGCAAAAACGAATTCAAATTATGAAACCACTGAATAAAATACCCAAATTGAGTAGCACGTAGACAAATTTAGAGTTTTCTTTTACTGGTCACGTGACCATGGGCGCGGCATGATGACGTCATATTTAGGGTCATTGGTTTACAAAAGTTGGAAACTGACCAAAAAATGCCAAATTCTCTCAAATTAGTTAATTATTACATCCTTAGCAACGCACCCCAAAAAATACGTCAGTAGGCCCTTAAGCAAAGACGACGGCTACGGGTACGGCAACTCCACGAAGCAAGAATATTATTGGTTGAAAAAGGAAAAATACTCGTGCTGCACGTGCAACACGAATTTCTGTGCATTTTTCTGCCGTACTCCACAAAACAACAACGTGAAATCACCACATTTTAGGCTTTGACGACAACGTGAGCATATAAAAAAGAAACAGTCATTTTCTGTTTTGACTTTAAAACCGTCCGTACCCATTCGCCTGTATTGTAAAAGGTAAACAAGACCGAAAAATCGCGAAATACTTGCAATAGTGCTAAGTTATATATTGGACTGACGTTTTCGTTGCCGTAGTTCAGATTTCTCGTCAAACCAGTTTTGGCCGCCAAGCTGAGACTGCTTCCCACGGGACGCAATGAAGCGCATCCTTTACAAACATTTCTGAAAATTGCGATTACGGCGATGGCTATTCACGTCAACACCTTTAGTAATTTTGGAGCAATTTTAACGATGTTGTATTGATTTTAGGTGCGTAAGCTTGATTTATTTGATCAAATTTATTTTCGCCCAGAGCGGAACTTTATTATTGAACGTGTTTAAAATATGATACTGTTACAGTAATAGCAAAGAACTAGAGATCAAAGGAAGACTTCGAAATGCGAGAAACTTTTTTCTGTCCTTACTATTTTTCGTCCATAAATCCTCCGTTCCCAGACACAGTTGCAACAAATGCTTACGAGTTCAACTTTTTTAGTTAATTTCCCCGGCCGCTCTCAAACGAGCTTGAATATCTACAAGCGCTCTCATGCGCGAATCGATAAGCAAAATAATTTAACTACAATTAATTAAAATGTATCTTTTCACGTTGTCAAAGCCGTTATAGTGCGTGAAGGCACTGAAGCAACACACGGACCATCGAAACAGTTTGGCCTTTTCTTCTCGGGCCGAAGTCACCTTGCTTGTCGCAACAGCTTCCTCGAACATAATGTCCAATCAGCGAACAAGTACAAATTCTGTCCCAATTTGATGACATGGAAATGAGGTTCTGGGGTCGTGCGACCAGAGGATTTCTTTTTGTCCTCGACTGTTGATTTGGAATCGCTGAGCGTTCTCTGCGATCTTGAAAAAAAAAATTCCTCTGGCACCCAAAGTAGAGCATGCCATAATGTCTTTTGAAACAATAGACATCAAAATGGCTGCCGTGTCTGCAAAAAGGTCCATTAACAAATAGAACGTGGTTCAGCGCTGTCTGTACTCTTATCGACAACGATATTCGTCATCACAATGAACAAAATGTTGTGGGCTCATGATGCGCAGCTTTCATACTATACGATACTCATTGAATTCATATTAAAATCGAGTCAAAGTGCTCACTCAGATATTCGTTGGTTTCCAGTCGAAAATCGTTGCACTGTATCGTAGATATTACCGTTCAATACCTCGGGTACATTTTTTATCGAACATGGTTATGTTGGTGTTATGTTTATTGTTTGTAATATCCATACTGGCAGTACTAAACTAGCAATAAAAGAATATAAACAAATAAAAATGGATTATGCACTAGTCAATTGAAACGACGACCCCCGAAAAGTAGCGAGGAATGTAACATTTGTACAGTGTTACATTTTAAACCTTCTTCAGTCCCTCCTGTTTAATCCCGGTGTTACGCAACGCTCAAAAACGTGATAGCTGCCACAGAGTTTTCAAGACGTATATTTAGCAAAAAAAAAAAAAAAAAGAAGCCAATTACTGCAATTGCGAGCACTGTAAGACCACAAAGGCAGAGCCAAAACAGTTGAAGTTGGAACGTTTTTCCCAACTAGGACTCAGGCCCACTCTGTAAAGGTTAGTGCTACAAGCCCCGCGAAAAGTCGCCGCCAATTTGAACAAAATTGTCACTGTCCCGGAGAAATAAAATTTTACAAAGCTTAATTCTACCGCCATGTCCTCGTTACTTCCCCGCTATGCTGGGGGTCTGGGGGCCGTGGTTTCAATTGTCTAGTGCATTAGTGAGGTGCCTTTGATTCCTGTTTTGTCTCCATGAGGAATTAGGAAAGTAGTTGAATATTTTGCGAAGGACCTTTTTGTACCGTTTTCTAGTATGTAACTAAGGTATCGCACTAGAAGTATTTATACAATATCAGTATTATGGGATATACTTATACTTATACTTTCTTGCTGGTTAGCCAAAAGCAGCGTGACTCCCATAGCTCCTGCCAAGGGGTATTACCTAGGCCTGCCGGTCACCCATATCATCCAAGTATTAACCCCATCCAACATACCTTGACTTCGGTACAGAATAACTACAATTCCTGCAATACCGGTGAAAATAGGAATTCGGAAAAATTGCTACCAAAATGATTTTCTGTTAAGCAGATGTTAATGAGCAGTCTTTTCCACCACCCGTTCTAATGTAATCCTTGTCTTAGACGACTGAAAAAAAAAACTGAGGTCCTTCGAACAAAACAATGAAGTTTCCTCACGACCCCTCCCTCCTACTCTGGGACAAAACCACTGCAAATAATTAAAGGGGGAGGAGGAGGAGTGGGTGATCTCTTCGAAGGTGTAGACCATGTTAAATAGACCATTCCATAATTTTTAGTGCCATTTTGGTCGGGGGGCAAACTGGGATAAATTTGTCCGGCTTTGGACGGCTTTGAACCGCTGTAGCGCCGCTAAAAGGAGACAGATTTCCTCAGTGATAGTGTTAAAAGACATTTATACTGACATTATTTTCATGAAATATAAAGAACAGATTCAGGCTACAACGACCATAAACCAATTTTTAACATTCCATACAATCCCTTCTAAAATCATCACGGCAAATTGCTGCGAAATTAAAAGCAACGTGAGAAGATTTATTATTCGAATTTACGGACGTCATACCTTCCTTAATGCCTTATTTTTTGTTGAATGAATGAATGATATATTAATAAAACTATTTTAAGTAGTGGTAAAAGTTGGAAATCTGTCTCTTTTTAGCGGCGCTACAGCGGTTCAAAGTTGGCCAAAGTCCCATGCATTTACTGTAAATTTAGCCGTTTTTGCCCCCCCCCCCCCCCCAGACAAAATGGCGGTCAAAAACCGTGGAAGGGTCTATTATCTATATCGTTAAATTTGCTCGAAACGTAATCGACCTTAAAAAGATCATGTTATACACTCCTTTTATCGAGTGATCATGTCTGCTCGTTTGCTAACATTCTTTTAATTTTGAATCTGTTTTAGGGGTGTTTTACCATTGCTGCTCTACTTGTTGTCTGCTCAGGAGTGATGTCTTATTTCATCACTCAATCCAACACAGTCATGATCTATCCTGCTGTTGTGCTTCTCGGGCTTGGCTTTTCCTCGATGCTCGTTTGTTCCCTCAGCTTCGCAACAGAACTAATTGGCGAAAACAAGGTGAATAAAGTTCAATTAATTTTTCAGCTAATTTTTATTGACCGTTTCGTATTATTTTCATAAGTTCTAGAAGATTTTATGAGAGAAATTATTTTGGGTTTGATAAAGCCGAACAACTTTGGCAAAACAACACAACATGGAGTGGCTGTCTAAAATCATATCCAGGTCTCCTCCGTTATTCCGAAATTCATTTTAAAAAACTTTATTATAAAACATTATAAAAAGTTTTCTGGGTAACGTTTGATGTACCCCTTTTCACGATGTTTTCATCTTTAGTGTATATGTAATAGCTTTGTCTTTTCAATTTCAGAGAAATTCTGGTTTCATATTTGCCGTCATGAGTTTGATGTCATATGTTATTGGAGGGACCTTGATCCTCGTGGTCCAAAACTTATTTCCTGAAGGAAGGTGAGTCACTGCTGGAAAAACGTTGAGAAAACGAATCAGTATATTGTTTTTGTTGTTGTTTTTTTTCAACCAATAAATAAGTAACAAAAGAGCAAGAAGTATTTTTAGTAAATTCTTCACAAAAGTACATCTTGTCTAACTAAAATTAGGAATGTCGTAAAAGAGATAATATTATTGGTTATCATGGTGAAAAATAGGAATGAACTAGTATTGCGAGGGGACCAAGAAACACGACAACAAAGACAGACATAATTATTTGCGTAAAAATATATGCACAAATAGTGCTGAAAGTTATTTGAGACTAGGAGTAATCTCGGATTATTGAAGTGCTTTCGAAGGTCGCTTGGAAGCAAAGAAGAATGGTAAGGGAAGAAATTCAATCTTATAAAATGAAGTTTGAGGATCTGAGCATATACTTCTCGAGATGGTTTCAATAAGCGCCGAGTACTATCATTCAAGCCACAGGACTGAAATACTTTTCCCTGAGCTAGACTTCGCTGAATCATATATAAGTAAGCTGGTGCGTGTCTTCAAAATAACTGCGCAAATGGCCCCTTGAGAGGACATGTCGTTTGCTAGTATAATACTAAACCCAGAAAGATTGAAGAAAATAAAAGCGAATCGAGTAGCTTCGCCACCGAGGCTGACATGTTGATCATTTCCTAGTTTACTTTAACTGTTTTTTTCACAGCAAGTTAAAGCGCGAATTGCAGTGGTCATTAGTTCCATTTTTCGTGTGAATAAACTACAGTAATATATATGAGACGGTCTTGAGACTTGACATTGATCAATACTTTAACTGCTTTATTCACTGCTTCACTTCAATCACTGTCGGGCGAGGTTGGTATCTGGATAGGAAACCAGTGTACGACACGTGATTGGCTTTCGTAAACGCCGTATGAATCGTAATTGGAATACTCATATTCCACGGAATCCTGCCTGACCATTCATGACTTTTTATGAGTAAAATCCTGGGAGCAAATTATCATTGATTACGAAGTGCGTGCGATGAAGAACTTTGGAGGTTGGAATCACTACACGAGCGGAGATGCCGTGAAGAGGATGCATTTATGTAAAGAACGTCTATCGAAGTATGAAGTTAGTGGAATGTGGCTAAAACAAGGAACGTTTGGAGTAAAGAGGCCACTAAACCTTTCGAGACCTCGATGAATACTTCCTGCGATTGATAAATCTGCGTTTGATATGAAAAATGTGTTGAAACGAAAAAGGAAAAGATAACTTTACCTACGGATCGACGAATGCACAGGGATGATTCCACGAAAGCAAGAGATCAGAACTACCAGCTAATGCCGCTGATCCTACTTACTGCATCTTCCCAAAATCATCTCCAACCAGCGAAAAATATCGCGGTGAACGGATTGAGCTAGTGTTGAAAAGCATATATAAAGAGCCCAGGTCCCACACGGTCACGAAGATAGGCTCGCAGCAATAATATATATGATCGTTCACAATTACGAAGGTCGTATAATCGACTACCGTTAAGTCCACTCGGTTTTTTTTCCAAGTGTCCCCGACACATTACGGACTTAAATTAAGCGGAAATACGACGGCGACTCTCACGAAAACGTCACCTCAAAATATAACTTTGCACTAAGTCTTCAGCCGTGATTATTCCGTCTCGTTCACGTCGTACAATGTGGGAAAAGTATCCTAAATATAATTTAAATACGAGCGGTTTCAGAGTGAAAAAATACAATGAAATATTTAAATTTGGATGCTCCCGTTGTCGTCAAAACCTCAACTTTGGCGATTTCACGTCTTCGTTGTGCAGAGTACCGCAAAAATATGCACTCAAATGTGTACTGCACATTCAGCCGATTTTAACCATTGATCAGATCACTGTCTTTTGGCATTGTTGTTTCCGCAGCTGTCGTCGTTTCATAAACTCCCTTTTGTCTGTAAAGCGCACTATTCATTTACCGGGGATAATATTCATCATTTCCTACTCTACATTGTACCTCCAAAGTACTACAACTTGTTCTCCTATTTCTGTCTTCAGTCAGGATACGCATTGCACAGAGTGCGGAGATTATATGCGTCATGTGTTTTGTTTCGTGGCCAACGGCCTCTCAACTGCCGGTGCTTTGGTTGTGCTGCTGCTCCACTGCATTGATGGGCTTCGAGGAAGGAGGTACTAAATTGTTCTTAGGGTATTGAAAAACGTCATTGCGTAATTCGTATTTTTTAAAATCTGAACACCGTCAGGGAGTTTTCTTGACATCCAGGAAGTCAAGCAACAGAGCTTTGCATTGATCATCGCTCCAACCAAGAGTCAAACAAGTGAAAATCAATTTTTCTTCCTCTCTCAATTTTTCCCTTCCACTTTGCCATGACCTTCGCAGGGATGTTAAATTGAGTAATCTGGGTGTCAGTTTTCTCCTCCCTAATAACAAAGAGGACAACAGTTCCCAGTCTCTGCCGTTTCAGCATATGTGCCAGTGGCGGATCCAGACCTAGAGGTATGGTGGGGGCCCGCTCTCGAACATTTTGTTTCTGCCCTTTCACAGTTTTGGTGTTTTGTGGTGTTTTGGTGGCTTCGGTCCAAAAATAACGGAGGGGGGGGGGGGGGGGTGGGCTCCCCTTGATCCGCCACTGTGTGCAAAAAAATATTCCATGTTTGGGCAACAAATTCTCTAAGCGGTTTTCCTTCGAACACATTTTACTGAAGTCGTCTCAAAAACTTGTAGAACATAACGGCCAAGCAATGAGTATATAGACCTTGTTTTCTTTAAACTGTATGGGTAACCTAATCTTCTCGTTACTTCAGTTAATAGATAATCTTTAACATTTTTTAACAGCTCCTCGGCCAGTGAAGATTCAGAAAGTTCCTAGTCTTTTGAACAAAGGTGAAGATCCTGACCAGTAGATTAATTTTGCTTTTAACAAAGACGTCAGGAAGAATTGCAAGCGCCAGAGAGACACTGGGTCGAGTCTACATTGAACAACTCCATGCGAAGATTTTCCGGGGATCTGACGATTTTAAATGCCCACCTTCAACCGACGGGCATTGGGTGGCCTGGAACAATTTTAATATATGAAAATTTCGCCAAAGCTGAAATTCATCCAATCAGATCGCTATGATAAGCAGTGCGAATTTCCATAACAAAAACAAACAGTCGAAGAGCCTTTCGCTTGAAGGTCGGCCTTTAAAACCAGAAGAAGCAGAAAGCGACGCGATTAACAATTAGAATCCTACGAAATTTTCATGCAGCATATTCTCATAGCGCGGGAAGATTTTGTAGGCTGTGACTGGCTTTCTACTTATCATTAAATAGTGGAAAAAGGGGCGAGGTATCATGCGATTACCTTAGACACTCAACTGAGTTAAGAGCGCTTCACAAATGCAAAAATTCTCGCCCCATTTTCTCCCATACGAAGCAAGTACATATCATTCAACTGTAACTTGTTCACACGCACTTCACGGTGCTGGTGGAGAGGTTGCTCGCAGATTATGTGCGTTTTTTGATATTGGTTAGTGTTAAAGCCTAATCCCAAAAAAGCAAATAGCGCGATAAAAGAATCGCAAATTTCCCCAAAGAGCGAAAACGGTTTTTTTCTTGGTTTTTATTTGTTTACCGAATCGAGTCAATCACTAATTAAGTGCAGGACTATGTCCAAAATGAATGCAAGTCCAATTTTTACATCCAACACGAAGTGTCCCTGTAAGTCTAAGCATTTCCTACCTATTTCTAACGAAGGAGGGTGGCGGTTATTTTTAGGTCAGGGTAAATGGAGGTCGTGCGGCCAAGCGGTTAGGACGCTTGCCTTGATTTCCGGAGTTCCCGGGTTCAAGACTCGTTCTGACCACTCGTTGAATTTGTTCCCGGTAATCCGTGGTTCAACTTCTCGGCCGAAGTTCTTAATAGCTAAATGCTTTGCCTCCAATCAGTTGGGTTTCTTAACAGTTGTTGTTGTTGTGTTCCGTCGTTTCGTTGATTGAGTTTCATTGGCCCTGAAAAGCCCTTATAGACCACTTTTATAATGGCGGCCAAATAAAGTATTCCTTTGTTTTAATACTGATAAGCCTTTCTAGCTTCGCTGTGACGAGCAAATTTCGAAAGAATGTTGGTTTTAAAATGAGGGCTGTAGGTATAATAAACATAAATACAAAATGCTGAAATGGTATATGAAATGAATGATATATGAACTGCGGATATGAAATCTAGTGAAGCTATGATCTTCGCAGTTAGGAACGCAATTTTTGCAATTGCGTGGAGAAGCTTGAAAAATTCAGGACTTTGAACCCGTGACCTCGCGATTCAGGTGCGACGCTCTAACCAACTGAGCTATGAAGCCACTGACGTTGGGAGCTGGTCATTTGTGGGTTCTAATGGTCCCGTGAGGAATGAATCAATGATGGTGACCAGCTCCCAACGTCAGAGCGTCGCACCGGAATCGCGAGGTCACGGGTTCAAACCCCGTTGAAGTCCTGAATTTTTCGGGCTTGTCTACGCAATTGCAAAAATTGCGTTCCTAACTGCCAAGATCATAGCTTCACTTGATAAATACAAAAGGATGTAAAAGCGGTCGCCATTTATGAAAGTGGTCAATTAAGTATTAAGTATTTATTCTTACTTGAGAAGAAGCATTTGGGGGACATTCTGCGACGTTAATTGCATGGTCTGTATCGCGTAACACGAGTGATGTTGAAGTTGCGGACATCCAATTGTTTGCAATGTAAGTGTAATAAGGCAACCGAGTCTTCTTTTTAAGCCAGATTGAAAACCAATGGATCATGAATATACATTTACATGTGCAAACGAAACTTGGTTGATTTAAAATGTAAATATCTTTTCAGAGGCCTAGTGATTAAGGACACTGTTCGACTATTATTCGCTAAAAAGTCACTTTCCATATTGGAAGACAAAACTTGGTCAAGACATTGAACTGATTCAGTTTGTCCCTTGTAACTCTGCCTGGATTAACCACAAACGGCCCTGAAACTTCTTCATATTAAGCCTAAGATTGTGTTAAGAATGAACATTTTTTAATCACGGCATTTCTCCATTGTAACTTTCGCTAACTTTGTAACCTGTTACGAATAAAATGAATAAAACTGATTGCATGAAATCTTCACTGTATTCGTCTGTTTTTGCAGTTGGCGAAACCTACGCCGTATAAGCCTCTTTATTATATAGACAGGAGTGTTTTACTGGAAAATACACCACTCATAAAATCCCGAATGCCTATTTGCATCTGGTGTGCAGCACTTCCTTGCAGACCGGCTGCAACGAAACAACTAGTAAGTCACTTTACTGGGTTCTCTGCGCTAAAATCAGTAACAGCAGGCAGGGGAGATATATAACTTCACCAGCGTCAACGGCACTACTCAATTGACGTTTTCCGGCGTCCAAACATGGCACTAAGCGCTTTGGACAATTTTTCATCGTGTAATCTTTGCTTATGTTTTAGAATTCGAAGTTGCTCTTGCACTGCAGAATTGCATGGAGCAAGCGTCAAAGCCTGAAAGAAAAAATAAAAAAATAATAATAAATAAAAACGTAAACAAAAGAAAACAGGGACAAAGCAAAGGAAACGGTAGACTAATCGTGAGTAAGACTTGAATCACCGACTTAATTCCAACAGTTATTTTGAAAACTGGCAGATATTTTAGCGCCCGTGTGCCGTGGAAGAACGTCAAGGAAAGACAAACATTGCGGTGCACGAGAGAAAAGCGCCCATGCAATGGAATTACAAGAAGGACACAGGCAACTCTTGGTATTTGAGTGCTCTCCACAGACACTTCTCAAGGGGCAATAACTAGCAGGAACGTCGGAAAGTTAAATGCAGCAGTTACTGTATCTGATAACAGCAAAACTGAATTTTCCACAAAGAACTATATTTTTTCTCATACATTAGGCGTTCTTAACAAAGTAACGGCAACTTGGAGTACGAGATTCCATTTTAAACCAGACGCTTTCACGGGCATCTGTGATCCACGGCTTCTCCTCTATCACGTCATAAGAAGGCTTTGACAACGTCTGTTGGGTAACAAGCGAAATGATGACAATCTATCGTGTAGCCAAATCTAAAGGTCTAAAGGTCCCTAATGAGATGAGCAGCCCTTTGCTCTTTCTGCTCTCAATTGCTGTTAAAATTTGACCGAATGAAAACATGGCCGCCAACAAATTATTCTTGGTAGCCTGACCAGCCTTGTTAACACGTGTAAAACTGAAAGAATTTTGGTTGTAAAACGAGGCTAGTCTGAGTAATTATCACAAAGACAAAAGAATAATTTATTGGGCGTCATTTTTTGCATTCGGTCTATACTTTAGATGTTTGACGGCGGATCGTGCGATGAAAAGGACGCTGCAAATTACGGCCCGATTTAAACGGTTTCAACATTTGCTTTAACGTGCATTGAACACTTTGTTGAACCAAATGTTCGGTGCGTTTGAACAGGTCGTCCAGCAATGTTGAAAGCGTAAGAAATGTTGAAAGCTTGTTGAAAGCGTGTTGAATCTAATGGTTCAACATCGATTCGAACAACCGGGCGCCGGAGAGAGGGAGGGAGACTGGTACTTTCTAGACGCTCTCCAAACCTTTTCTAAATCTTCCTTCGCCTTCTCATATTCATTCAAACAAACGAATGCCTGTAGAGACAAATAAAGAAACTCGCCATCTTTCTCCTTATTTAACTGAACACTGTTGTTGTTGCATTTCTCCATGCCACTACTGTTGGGCATTTGTTAGTTCTTTAAATTCAAGTCAAGTAATTGGAAGAATGCAGACTGAGTTTGAGGATTGCTCAAATCCCTAAATCTTTGCAGTAAAATTTTGTGATATAATTATACTGAATTTTTTTTCTTGTTCATCAGTGGTTTTATAAATTAACCCATCTTTTTTTGCGGATGATTTTAAGCCAATATGTTGTGTCCATTCATACCCGTTTGTAAAGCAAGTTCAGACCACACAATACGGTATTCGTTATCTTTGTTTTTCTGGTGTTAAACTTTGGAATTCGTTAGCTCTTGATGTAAAGCAGATTATTCCTTTTTTCTAGATTCTGTCAAAACAATAAGAACTCTATGATTGACCGGTATAACAATGATACTGATAATTAATTAGCTTCATTTTATACATAATTCAACCAATCACAAGTGAAACCAAAACCAATCGTGGCTCGCGCGTGCACATTTTCCCGCGCTTTGTGTCGGCTACGTGTAATTACTTCGACCTTTGATTGGTTTACCGGATTGTCTCCGTGCTTTTTGATTGGCCAAAGTAATTACTTTGGTTCTGGTTTTACGACTTGATTGAAACTCGCTCTAATGTTGAAAATTGGAAGAAAATAATTACTTCGTATTGGATGTCAAACTGGGCGTGCATCTAATGGGCCATTTCCGCGTTCATGTCTGCCTCCTCTTCAAAGCGAGTGTACGTGTAAAGTTTTTGTTATGGTGATTACTTCTACTTTACATATGAATGAAAACTTCACACTTAGACTCGCTTTGAAGAGAAGGCAGATATGAATTCGAAAATGGCTTATTGTTTGCGTTTCTGGACATAAGTGAGGGTCTTCGTGAGCTTTAAATATTAAACCAATCGAAATTCGTTTTGCGTTAATTTGACAACATTTATAAATTTCGTACATATTCATTAAAAATAAGTTGAAATTGTAAAAAGTGACGCATGTAACAGGCATTTTAAAAGTAAGGATATAAAAATGACAAAAAAACAAAAAAAAAGCCAATCTGTGGTTAAAAGCCGTATTTGAATCTAGAGCATCCACAAGCAAAGCCACTGATGTTTCATGTTGAAATTAACTCTTAGCTAAAACTTGTGTGCAACGGAGATGCGAAACATGTTTCAGGTCAGGCATTGTACCGTGTAACATGGTCAGTTTCGTGAAACTTTTTTTGAACTTCCGTTGTGAGAAAAGTTTCAAGAAAAGTAGAACCACCTACTTCTGCAACGGTGGCAGCAATCGCAGTGGTGATAAAAACAGGAGTTTCACCGTGTAACAACACTTTGTGAAACTGGTCTCGCTCAATCTTGTTACGCTACCCTGCGGAAGCCAATCAGAAACCGGCTAAGGTCATGGAAACAACACTTCGACATCATTTTCAACGTTATCGAACGAGTTTCGACCTTTTATGTCACACGATGCAACGCCTTCTGAAACTCGTTTTGCCGCGCCCTTTCACACAAGTTTCAGCTAAAAGTTTCAAGGACGAGGCCAAGCCACTTCCTTTCCTGTTCCTGTTTTAATCCACTTAAGAATCCCTTCACAGGGGCACCCAACGATAATTTTCGGTGAACTTTGTGTTCGGGAGAGTCAAACTATTCTAAGAATGTCGGTTCTAGGTTGCAAAACAGCTCAATATTTCTTTACTAAGACATTTCCTAAAAGATTCGTTACCAGAAAAAAGTACACCCTTACGTTTTCGGAAGGGATATTTGTGCAATTTTTGGCATTTGAAAAGGTCACCTAGCAGTTTCGGATGAGGAAATGGTCGGGTTGGAAGTCCTTAGAAGGTAACGTTCAGCTAGCAATAATTTCTGAAATGAAGATATCGGTCCATAAAATTCTCGGACACTTCAGTTTTCAGCTAAGATATCCGAACAGATCAAATTTCTCTTGGTGATAAAAACATCTCTTTAGACAGTCTAGAGCCTAGATATCTCACTCAAAGGCTTTTGGCTTAATTTGCTCGTTGGGTGCCCTTGACTTCAGTTTACTTGCAAGTGTCACATCAATACATAACAAAAGCTTCACAACCACTTGTCAATCAATCCACTGTTAAATTGACAGTGTGTGAACTTACCTGGCCTCTTCTGAAGAGAGTCTTAAGATTTGTGGGTGACAACATTGCAAGTACCTATAAAGGAATAAATGCGTGGTCAGACCCATGGATCAACTACAGTAACAATAATGAAGGGTAAAAGGAGACACGGGTGGCAATAGAAGAGAGAGGAACAATATAAACGAATAACACGTAGTAATCGTAACAATGACATGGCTGATCCAGTCATATTTATGGGTCTGTCTTATTGTCATAATGTCGCAGGCTCCTAGCCTATCCGTTTTGGAAGATGTTTTGCATTGAAGAGGACTTTGTGATTGCATATATGAGTGGATCCCTTTATTATCATTGGTTTTCTACGTTTTACGGCACATTGAACTGAGAGCCTCAGAAGTACCATGGAGAAAATGGCCAATTATGTTCCCTTTTAGTAGAGAAACGAAAAACATTCATATGCTTGACGACGTTAGTAACCTATGATGTTAAAAAGTGGTGGACCTCAAACACTTTTTGCACCCATTAAAAGCAGAATAACTGTAAGGCAAGAAAATCATGTAAACTAAACTTAAAACGAATGCAACATAATTGAAAAAGTTACGATTCAATACCCGATGTTTTGACGCTCCTGGCTTAAGTGTCTTCTTCAGGGGTGATGATCTACAGTGTAAAGCTGTTTTCTGGCACTAAACTAAACTTTTCCACAAATACTGGAGGGTATGACCTTTAAGTCATAGACAAGCTGCAACAATTACTTAACAATAAAATATTTCTAACCTTTGTACAGTTTTCAGCAACAAATTCAAACCTTTCAAGCTTTCCCTGGCAAGCTGCTAAATTTAGGAGGCACGACACTCTTAGTTGTTCAAACTCATCTTTGCTATCGTCAGGTAATTTGTCACCAATTAAGATAAGCTGCTTAAGAGCCTGGCTATACCGTCTGGATGCACCAAGCCAATTGCTGGCCTGTAAGAGATGTGAAGACGGATGCAAAGATTTTTGTTTTAATGTCATTATTTTATTGATTTTTGTATTTGGGAGCTTTACATTACTTTTACTAATGCCAAGAAGCTACATGTATTTAAATGGAAGGCTATTTATTGCTTATCACCTGTCCGAAATCATCCCAAATGTATCTTATTGTTTTTAGAATTTTGCATTGAAAATAATTCACTTTTTTATTCACATTGAAAGATGGGAAAAGAGGTCATAGTTTGATTCATGACCAAGCAATGGAGGGCAATGGATCCGATACCAGGTTGATGTCACATATTACTTTGCATTGCTGTTTTCAAAGTACTATCACAATGCACAGCAGTCTGTGACGTCAACCTAGCCGGTAATAAACCCACTCCTCTTCCTTGTATGGTCGTACAATGTAGATCAAATTACAACCATTTTTCCACTTTTAGGAACAGTGACTTTGAAGAAGAGTGTTAAGCACACCAAAGAATTAGTGTTAAACAAGTGAAGAGAATTGTTGAGAGGAAAGGAATTTTTGAGGCGATCGACACTTTAATCATTAATAAGCAGTGTTAGGACCCTTTTGTCCTGAAATATTATTTGTCAAATTAAGTAAAATGTTTGATAGTAATAAACAATACCTAATTTCTGCAGGTAGAGTCCACAAGAAACAATTTGAGGCAATGTTGAGCAAAATTAGAAAAAAAAATACAATCTGATATGGGAACTTTATTCATGAGCCTTCCAACTAGTATTCAAGGAGATGGGAGTGGTGAACTGAAGTTAAAAATAAATGAAATGACAGGCAAACGTTTGTAAAGAAGAGTAGGGAGAAGATATGAAGGAGGTGGGGAGGGGAGGGAAGAGGAAGAGAGAAGAGAAAAAAAATGGTTTGGCAGGGAAAAAGGGAAAAAATGAGAGAAAACTGGAGAAAAATTAAGCATTCTGAATTGAGCTTTAGTCAGACATTAATTAATAGGGTTAGCTATGGAAAGTTTCATTCTAATAAATAAATATTATACCTTAAAGCAGTCTGTTCCTTTGGCTTTGTGGTGCTTTGCAACTGTTAGCTTTTCTTCTGGAGTAGTATGCCATGGGTCTTTTGCCTGCAAAAAAAAAATAATAATAATAATAATAATAATAATTACAGAAATTGATCAAAATTGTGTGACTGTATAGCAATTAAAAAGGTGGTCAAAAGGAGAACAACATTATCCACTGCATAAATCCCCAATAAGCAGTCAACTGTGTGATGTCTATTCTCAGATGATCTCTGGTTCACTGGCCAGGCCTTCTGATATTACGCGATGGTGCGATTTCGCACAATCGACCTCAAATCGCATCCGATCGCACAATTCAAGAAAAATCGCATAATTCACAAAATGACGTAATAAATTCATAAAATGAAACATAAATCAAGACGTTTCTTAGAAATTCCTGCATAAATACGCCATTTTAAAGATGATTTATCTTGGAAAAAGGCTAAAAACCTTTGTCACCTGCTTTATTTTGCATGTCGGGGACCTGGTACGAGTCTCCTTCTATTGGTGCAACACAAACACGCCCTTATATACACACCACTGAAATGACACAGTTGCCTTCCCTTGTAGAAGAGATTTGTGAAAAATAAGTGAAGTTGTAAGTTTTTCGGCAAAATGTAGTTTCTTTCGTTGAAAACTGATAAAAACTTACTCATGGATAAGTTTGTTGTGAAAACGCTCGCTTTTGCTTCGACGAAGAAGGAAGTTCCCACATTCCGCCCGATCTGACAGCTCACAATCGAGCAAGAAAGTACCTCACAGGTACGCTCCACGTGGACGATGGACTGATGTTTTTCTCGTCGTGCAATATTAGGGCCTTTTATATGAGAGAAAATAAGCCGCGGCTTACTCTGGCCACGGTGTACAAAATACGCAAAAGGAACTATTTATACGAATATATATTCCCAGGTCAATATAAGCCGCGGCTTCAAAAAGACGTGAACGTAGATTTTGTACCATTTATACGGGGTGAACATTCGAGTCTTCTGTAAGCCGCGGCTTATTTTCTCTCGTATAAATGGGGGTATGGCCCTATTGTGATTGACCATCTTCGGAAGTTCGTGGTTGACGAGCACCTTGATCATTCATTTGGCATGTTAGCTGTGTCCTTTCAACTTTTCAACTTTTATTTATCCCAACTAATGTCGATTGAGATACATATTTACTGTTCCTTTGTGTTCAAGATGTCTTTAGGGCAGCAAAAAAGTGTTTTTCTTAACCTGAAACCGTATAAAACAACCTTAAAATTGCTGAGAAAAAAATCGCATAATTTACATTATTTATCGCATAATTGGCCTTTCTAATCGCACAATCTGCCCTGAAAAAATCGCATAATTTGCAATTTTTAATCGCACCCTATCAGAAGGCCTGACTGGCAATTCAAAGCCAACCTACACCACTGTACGAAGGGGAGAAAGGAGGAAGACAGAAATCAGCCCAGCTAATCAATTTTACTTGCAGTCTTGAGCATGAAATTATGAAGGGCACGGCTCAACAAGATCAGGCCAAAGGAATATATAAGGCACCTCACCCTGTTGCTAAATATGGCTATTGACCATTAAATTGACGAGGAGGGAAACTTGAGTACCTGGAGGAAAGCCTGTTTGAGAATGACTAAAACTCAGCCCACATGCCCATACATTGTACTTAACTACAGGTTGAGGTGGATAGCAGGGATGACCACTACACTTGAGTCTGCATCCCTGTTAACTCAGGGACAAGCGAGGAAATAAGTTATACATTTTCTCTACAATGTCATACTTTTGATGTAAAGGGGATAAGAAGAAGAAGAAGGAAAAGACAAGATTAAATAAGAATAAGGACGAGAGCAGTGATTCTCCCTGGACAAGTCAAGCAATTGCCTCTTATAAACACATGAACCATTCTGAGGCTACCAAGGGAGCCTGAATTTTTTGGCTACCACTGGATTCGAACCCATGATCTCTGCGATGAATGTGCAATGCCATGACAGTACCAACTGAGATCATTTATTCCTGTGAAGAACTCTATGAAAATGAATGCATATTTGAAGTGCGGGTAATATAGACTAATTAGAGAAACGATCCTTGCAGTATAATGGCTGGACATTTTAAGCAATTGTTTCTTATAGATACCTGACAAATACTGTTATAAATGCCTGCAGGTGGATTCACCAAGTCCTTCACAGGAACAAAATAAGCCCAAGAAATTGACCTGGTCCCGGCTGACTGGCTTCATAGCTCAGTTGGCAGAGCAATGCACTAGCATAATAGAAGACATGGGTTCGAATCCTGCTGGCACTGGAGTGACCTGCCTTTTTTATTCTAATAAGAGACAATTGTTGTTTAAATTGCCTATAGCCCACACTTCAAATATACATTCATTTCTTCAAATATTGGTAGTGTTCTACATTAATTTAATTCTTACAGCTACATGTATATTTTCCAGTGGATGATGCTATCCAC
Organism: Montipora capricornis; assembly: GCF_036669925.1. Classification (NCBI taxonomy): domain Eukaryota; kingdom Metazoa; phylum Cnidaria; class Anthozoa; order Scleractinia; family Acroporidae; genus Montipora; species Montipora capricornis. The sequence goes on along the minus strand of NC_090885.1, from coordinate 10,564,574 downwards.
CCTGGGGTACATAGAGAGTAGCCTAAAGGGGAGATAGGCCTTCGGTATTGGGTGATACAAAGACTGAAACAATATTAATAATGTTCTCCTTGCAATAAAGTACTAGTCGCTAAGAATTGTGTCAATACTGATAGATCTACCTTTAAAAATGAAAGGAGCTCAATTTCACACCACAAGTCACCATCCGAAAAACTGGCAAATTCTAGGTTACCATTTTCCTTATTGTAGGGTATGGCACAGACTTCCTTGGTGTGCATGCATTCTAAACATTTGTCAATGCTCTCTGAAAACTCATTGTCTCCTGGAAAAAAAAAAAATTATAATTTATAAAATCAGTCATTATTTTACAGTGAAGAATATATCTTTCAATAGTTTTTCATACAATACAGCTTACATATAGGACAAGATTTGTATGATCATTCTACCTTAAAATCAAAAGAGCCGCAGTTTCCCACTGTTTCACACACTCCATTTGTGGCGTTTGTGGATATCATTCATTGACCAAAATTAATGAAGAAATATTGGAATATTGTGTAAGGAAACCCTTGTAACCATGGCACATAGTGATACAAAGAGTTGGATTTTGGTGCATCTGAAGTAGGCAACGAAGCAAGTGCATGGCCACACAGAGATGGACCTCAACACAATAAAATCCTTGCCCCAGCCTCTTTGCAATTACACTATGTGGATTCTTTAATATCAAATGGTGTAATAAATAACAACAAGGGTTGTAAGAAGGGCCTATGTGTGTATATTCATTTATTACCTGAGAGGAATGTCGAGATTTTAGAAATTCAGATTGATGAACATTGCTTAAACAGCAACCAAACATGGGTGTGTACCTTCATGAGAAGACTTAAAAAATCTCACCATTTAAGTAAGCGTCACGCTTCTCAAGGTAGTCTTTAGATATTCGCCATACGATGCTCAGTCTTGCTCAGACTGGGTACTAATGAAAACCATGAGGTGCGCGATAGTCTTTGCACATCTGACACATGTCGTCATTCAAAATGGTGTAGAAAATACAGACAGTAGACGAAAAAAAAAATCTCCAAAAAGGTTACCCTAGAAACCACAGGACACCCAAGATTATGAACTGCATTCTCCTTCATCAACGCAATTAAGTTAGAACTTTCTCCTGAATTATTTTAAGACCCTCAGTGTTTATCCAGATGGGGTAAGGAATTGCTACTCCCTGATATACTCTACCACCCTGGCCAATCAAAATTTGCTTGTAGACTATTTAACATAATGTCCATCTACTCTGGGATTCATGAATTGACCCACATTTGATCTATTTTCAATTTAACGGGTGCAAACATCTGTGCCCCAGGCCTTCTGATATTACGCGATGGTGCGATTTCGCACAATCGACCTCAAATCGCATCCGATCGCACAATTCACGAAAAATCGCATAATTCACAAAAGGACGCACAAAATTCATAAAATGAAACATGAATCAACGCGTTTCTTAGAAATTCCTGCATAAATATGCCATTTTTAAGATGATTTATCTTGGAAAAAGGCTAAAAAACCTTTGTCGCCTTCGATTTCGTAAACAGTCGAAGTTCAAGGCTTATTGTTCATGTAGGGGACTTGGGTACGAGTCTCGTTCTATTGGTGCAACACAAACACGCCGTTATATACACAACACTGAAATGACACAGTTGCAGAGATTTGTGAAAAATAAGCGAAGTTGTAAGTTTTTCGGCAAAATGTAGTTTCTTTCGTTGAAAACTGATAAAAACTTACTCATGGATAAGTTTGTTGTGAAAACGCTCGCTTTTTCTTCGACGAAGAAGGAAGTTCCCACCTTCCGCCCAATCTGACAGCTCACGATCGACCAATGCAAGAAAGTACCTCACAGGTACGCTCCACGTGGACGATGGACTGATGTTTTTCTCGTCGTGCAATATTAGGGCCTTTTATACGAGAGAAAATAAGCCGCGGCCACGGCCACGGTGTACAAAATACGCAAAAGGAACTATTTATAGGAATATATATTCCCAGATCAATATAAGCCGCGGATTGAAAAAGACGTGAACGTAGATTTTGTACCATTTATACGGGGTGAGCATTCGAGTCTTCTGTAAGCCGCGGCCAGAGAAAGCCGCGGCTTATTTTCTCTCGTATAAATGGGGGTATGGCCCTATTGTGATTGACCAACTTCGGAAGTTCGTGGTTGACGAGCACCTTGATCATTCATTTGGCATGTTAGCTGTGTCCTTTCAACTTTTAACGTGGTGCACCGGTAGTGCAGAAGACCTCCTTTTTTTATTTATCCCAACTACTGTCGATCGAGATACATAGTTACTGTTCCTTTGTGTTCAAAATGTCTTTAGGGCAGCAAAAAAGTGTTTTTCTTAACCTGAAACCTTATAAAACAAGCTTAAAATTGCTGAGAAAAAAATCGCATAATTTACATTATTTATCGCATAATTGGCCTTTCCAATCGCACAATCTGCCCTGAAAAAATCGCATAATTTGCATTTTTTAATCGCACCCTATCAGAAGGCCTGGTGCCCCTTGGACACTGTGTTCCATTTTAATCATTTTAATCTTATAAAGTGAGAGAACCCTACCACAAAACAGCAAAGAACATGAAAACCACACTTAAGTGTAAACTTGTCACAAATGACCAGAAGGAACAAATATACTGTTGAATTCAAACCTAGCAGTGGAAATCCATCACCTTGTTTATGGACACATCTTGTTTTATATCAAGATTTAATTGCAGTGTCTGAATCCTTCAGTTTGCAATGACAAATGCAAATGTAAAAAACCACTTTATTATACCTTGATGAATGTTCTGACACCTAACAAGAACCTTGTTATTGCTAATGATATTTACAGTGGTGCTACTGTTCCTCATTTGGTTCCAGTCATGAGGAGTGACAATTGTATCACTGCCATTCCAGTGGAGGACATTGTTCAATTATGCTCTTATGTTGACTGTGGATATGTAATGATAGTACTTCCTTTGTGGGAATTTTTCCTAATCAGTATGAAAAGGACTGAAATTTTTACAAACATGTAATAGGCCTGCATGGTGCTGTTTAACAAGGGCGAAATGGATTGACGTCTCAGCCCCAACTATTTATTAAGGTTCACCCCCTTGTAGAACCAGACACTGTGTAATCTATGTAAATCCTATGTAACGACCATATGTAAATGGTATGTTGATATACATATATTTGATATAGAGGCCTTATTCAAGCCTATGTTATACATATGCCTCATCTATATATTTTGAAAGGAAATGCTATGTTTTAGCTAGTCAAATGGAACCTTTACATAGCATATGTAAAGGCTATGTTATGGGGTTTTTTGTGTCCAAAAATAAAAATAGTTTCAACATAGTTTCTACATAGATTTGAAACAGAAAATACACAACACATACATAATTATCCTGCTCCTATAAAATAATATTCCAGCAAAATCAGAAATGTGCTGGAAACTACAAAAAATCCATTGTAGTCAAGCTATTAACAGTTATTACCGTAGCTCACAGACAAAAAAAATAGACTACAGATTTCAAAGCAGTTACATTTTTTTATTGCATGAACCTAAACATTTAATTCATACCAAAATCTTTGGATTGAGTTTTTGTTTTAAATTTAAAAACAAAAAAAGCTTTAAAACATTTCAGATAAACCACTGAACTATAACAAACTTGTCTGCAAGGAGAGATCCCCAAATACATCAAACCATAACTGGTTGAGGAGGCAGAATTGGCTGCTAAGCATTTTTGTCTGCTGTAAAGGATCTTATTTCCTTGCTGTCTCTTTACACTCTTTCACGGCAACTAAAAAAAATACAGTACATACAATTCAATGATGCATGTAGTGATTCCTTTAAATCACTGATCATTTTTATTACAATTAAAGTGTGTGAAGAGTAGACTCATGAATTTGGGTCTCTACTTGCAAACGTCCATAATAGCTTTCTCAGGCATTTTCTGCATTGATTTAGTGACAGAAATTAGCATTTTTACGACAAGGAATCAATTGTGAATCGTAAACATGTAACTTGCCGTATGAGAACTTTTTTTCCAAATCATTTGCTGCACCATTTGATCTAACTTCATTATTCTTGTAAAGGTTTACCAATTCTTTTTACAGGGCTATAGCATTTAAGCCAAATTGAGTCTCCGAACTTCACAAATTGACTCGAAGGTGTGAAAATGTGAATTCTACATGCATGTAAATCGTTCCTCATTTTGAAGACAATAAGGCATCAAATCAAATGTTATTCCCACAACAACAACGCTTACCTTTTAACTTGAGTTGTTGTGAGTATTTCCTTGCGTGGATCAGCATTTAAAGAGTAAAACTAACCAAAAAATCGTCACCACAAAAGCGTGATCGTAGATGGAACGTTTGAATACAACCGCGCAAAACCTGCAAGAGCTGGACTGGTTACCGCTGACTGCTGACCAAAACGAAAAAGGACTCACTAGTTTCCAGTCCTATCTCTTACGTGTTGTCCAAGATGGCGGAGGATGACAATCTTTTTACGGATTCATTTTAAATGAGCAAGATTCGAAAGATACTGGAGTTCATTGAAAGAATTAAGGGCTGACTTGGAGTGTGTAATTTTCAAGAGTAATGCATCATGTTCCTTTTGGAATAAGGCCGATTATGAGACTCAGAGAGCAAGGTAATCCGTTGATTGGTATTTCTCACAATCTATTGAATACATCGGAATAAAAGCTTTCTTTTTCATTTCTCCGTGTACAGAGTGATTTTATATTCAAAGTTTGGAGCCTTTAAAGGACATTTTTTAAGCAAAATACATGTATTACGAAGAGTGAGTTAACTCGAAAGATATCATATTCACATTGGCATGCTTTGAATAAGACCAAACCTTGTTAAATGTTATACATTGTATATATATTGAAGGTTGAAGCTGAAGTCATTTTTTTAAGGCACTAGATGAAATCAAATCCTAAAAGGGCACTTAAACTTTGATTGTTGTCTCACTGGCACATTCAGTGCTATTGCACAAAATTCTCAAGAATTTCAACTCACTCAAGTGACCCTCAAGTTGAATTATTGATTGGAATTCCTAGTCCACAGTGCCCTTTTAGCTTTCAATTCCCAAAAACTTCCAAGAGTTCCAACTCACTGAGTTTTGCTGATGGCATGATTTGGAAATCCTAGGAATTTGCTTAATTTCTATGTTAAACAACATACAGTAGGAAATAGATGTAGTAGGTAAAGTCTATGTGGATTTTTATTCCCGTTTTTTTTCTTTTAGTGAGTGCTATGTAAAGACTATTTTACCCGAAGGCATAGTAAATATATACAGCAGGCCTTTGCTTTTACATAGAAAATAGATACCAGTATGTA
>NC_090885.1:10544223-10554223 GCF_036669925.1 Montipora capricornis | reverse complement strand
TTCACAATTTTTTTATGCCACATCATTATCAGAGAAATGTAGACTAATAACAAGCCATAAGCGAAGGCGTACTTGAAGCGAAACTGCATCCTCACCTCAATTTCATGCACATTGCACCGGTGTTACTCTCGCGTAACTAATGTACATTTCATGCGACTCACCTCACGGTAGTCTCGTTTTTTCTTGCAGGACATTAGCACAAACAATAGGGGGACTTGTTTCGCCAGGTCACCGCTTTTGACAAACGCATTGACGGAAAACAGTTGGGTGAAAGGATGACGACAGAGCTTGAAGGTGCCGTCCACGCACCAAGTCTTGGCTCGGCATAGGTGATCCAGCTGCTGGCTTGTGGCAAAGACAGAATGACACTTGTTTCTGATGTGTACGTCAGCCTGCATAAAATTGGACGGTATGTAATCCTCGTGGAGCTCGAAATTTAGGTCAGTGGGGTCCTCTGGTCTGAGTTGCTGGCGCATCCTATTGGTGGCTCGGATAATGTTCTCTGGCTTGGATAGTTCCCTGGATAGTTCCCTCCTGAACAAGTTGGTAGGTTATTTCAGTGAACCCCGGCACTTGCTCGGCGTCTGATCTGACTCGAGTGTCCTCTAACGAGCTTTCTTGTGGCGGTGTCCAGGACGGGGAAGGATTTTCATCATCCGGATCAAACATACTCTCGTCTACGATGAAAAACACCAAAAATTAGCCCTGTAATAACAAAACAATGACGTAATTTCTTCAGGTAATTCCCTTGAAAATGACGAACCATCCAGATTTTTTACGGCAAAAGATGCAATTGTTATGATAATCAAAGACAATTACTCGTCGGTTTCTAGATTCCAGATGTTTTTTTTTTCACCCCCTATTTTGTTTATCTGATTGACTTTCCATTATTGAGCTCCATAAGGGTATATTTTGGTTAAAGATACACTAAAACGCTATTCGCACTATAATGAACTTTCGACGCCATTGCAGGTGAAGTTGAATATTCTACTGTGACAACTGGATAAAATCTACGCATTAAAAAGTACCCCCTTAAATTGACCAAAACATACGCACAGAATACTCTACACACCATGACACTACTTAGCAGGGGAGGGACAGGAAAAACTTTTCATGACACTGGAAAACAAATAAAAAAAGGAGGAATGAAACGCAGATTCCGACTGGGTTTGGCAACCCAGTAATTACGCGCGCAGCGTTCGAAACTAGATCAACAGGAAAATTTGTTCTCAATCTTGCAAAGAAATATAAGTTACCGGCATGGAAAACTTAATAATTGTCATTCATGTAGAGGATACACATATCGCCTCCTGGCAAATCAGAATTTTCCATCTGCTGGTCTAATCAGAGCTTTGAGTGCATTTAAATTGGAGAGGTTTTAGAATACCTGTCTACTTCAACCAGAAAATTACATGACTCCTTAAAACATGTTTTCTGTGTACTTATTAAGTAAATAAAATCATTAAATGTGGGAGGTCACCGTGCTCGTGTCTTCGCAACACTATGATAATGCATGGTAAAGAGGCAATTTCGGCTTCAAAATGAAGTTAAGGATGAACAATCAACCGCCACAAAAGGTGCCACAGTCAGTATCAAATTTCACTTTAAAGATTGCAGACTTCTCTGAGTTTTCCAGTCCTTTTTTTTTTAATTGTTAAGCCACGCTTATTTGAAAAAATGAAAAAAAAAAAAGCCATACCTAATTCCTGATTTTCCATCTCCAATGAATCGGGAATGTCGAAGGCATCCATGGTCGCATCCATATCTTCGAGCGCTGTGCTCTCTGCAATAGGGGTTGGAGCGCAATACAGGCACTGCCAAGCAATGTCTAGCCCTGATTTTACCGCGTCTCGATACTGTTCTCTTGTTATGCCAGTCTGGCATCGCCGATGTTGCCACTAATCACATCCTTCGCATAACAGAGCTTCTTGTCTTGAAGCGACTTCTTCGGAGCAAAATATACAGTAGTAGCTATCCATAGTTGGAATGGTTGGTTTACGGAATGACTAGAGCAAAAATCGCAGCCCTTTTATACTGCAAAGCCGGCTTAAGGCGGATTCGAAATCGCAGCGATGTAATTGGACGATATTCAAGTCATTAAAGTCTGTATACATCCTATTGAAGTTGAAAAACTATCACTTTCTTTGCAATGTGCCGCACAAGCGGCCAAAATTAATACTTATTGTTTTGACCTTTTCAATCGCAGTGTGTTTTGTTCCGATTATTTAGGTGTAGAACGATGTGGTCACTTAGTACTGTTGATAGTTAGTTTACGACTGCTTACTAACGATGTTAACCTGACTCGTGAATCAAATCTAATTGAAATCACAAAGGTCAAGCTCGGTCTGGATTGAAATCGCAGCATCTGCTCTTTGTTAGGGAGGCATAAAATTAAAGTCTTGAAACAATACCCTATTGAAGTTGAAAAAATCTCACCTTCCTTTCCTGCGTGCCGCACAAGAACGTTAATGAGTTTGCATTGTTTTGATGGCGTTTTTGATTCAGTTATGTTAACATAAAAACTTTATAGCTTAAAGTGCCCCTAACCCTACAACTTTTTTTTTTGTAGATTTTGACACTTTTAAGAACTTATTTTTGAAAAAAAAATTCAAAAATATTGAATTCGGGCTTTTTTTACGAGCGCTGAACGTGGAGGCGGTCTTGACTATTTTTTCACCTATCGTTCGCATTAGTCCCCCACTCGGCCAAAGTATCGAGCGTGTCGTAAGAAAAGGACATCGTGCAAGCTTGAGTTGTTCTTGAAAGATGTCAAAATCTACCCCCAAAAAAATAAGTTGAAGGGTTAGGGGCACTAAAAGCAGCTAAAACAACTCAACAAGGATCGAACTTCACCGCGGATCATCGACGACTTTCATCATGATATACAGACTTTAATTCGTCCGTCATTTTCGAATAAGTTAATTTCGTGGAGAGGAAAGATTACATGTCTTTCCTATTTCATTTTTTGTCTGTGAGTCAGTCCAGCGTGTAACTTACTTTACCTTTTAATTTAGACACATCAAGTAGACAAACTCGGTAAAGTTTAACTTAAAAAATTAAGGAACAGCATGGTGGCGAGATAACTCGTCTTGGTGGCGACTTTGATTGCATATTGGTGGCGAGTTTGCTGGTGGCGAGTCTTCCTGGTGGCGAGATGACTAGTTACCTTTCCCTCAGTTCCCTCAGTCACTTTAAGCTCGGTGTCTGACATTTGCAGACTGCAGACGAACCCTAAATCACAATTATTGAAAGCTAACCGTTTTAAAATGGGTTCTTAGACTTAAATACTGTTTATCAGCGCTATTTGAAATGGATGCTTAGACTTAAATACTGTTTATCAGTGCTATTTGTAGCAGTCTGCAGTCTGCAGTCTGCAAATGTCAGCTAGACACCGCTTTAAGCATAATAGGCTTATTGCATTTCCTTTTCCATAATTAACAACTTCGCTATGGAAAGTTGTGACGACTCGGGCTGAAATGAAATTCTAAACTGCTTTTTAAGGGTGGACATGTTGTTTATTAATTTAGCAAGCTCTAGAGATTAAGGATTGCTAGGTTGGGGACACTCTGAGGGCTTCATTATTTTTTACTAGTGTTTTCTGAAGAAATCACCTTATTATACAAGCACCTGACAACCGCAGCAAATCTTAATAACCATTCATAAAAGATTGAATAATTTGGCAACTCTCGATTCATATTCATATCAAGATTGACATTAAGGTAGCTAAAACAAAGGTAAACATTGTTACATGGTTATTAATAATTATTGTCCAGTGTTGTCTTGTTTCTGACTTGCCAACCTGATGCAAAATTGAATTTTTACCCCTAAGGGAAATGTGTGTGGGGGATCGGACTGGTGATGGATTTATATACCATACATATCACATACAGTCTCATGGTGGTTTCAGCTCCAACTTGTGTATACCCGAAAAAAATTCGCCAAAATACCCAAAATTTATCCAAATATACCCAAAATTAATGGAAGCATTGTATACTGTATGCCTGAAATTCAAAGAAAGTGCTATACCGAATACCAGTATTGAAGCTGCAATATACCCTATACCCAATTTAAAAAGCCCCCGTATACCATATACCCAAAAACCCTGGCCGACCCTGTTGAGTGGTGATTACTAGGATTTAAGGTTGTAAGGCAGGCCTATGGTTCGTTGTCCTTATCCGAGAAAACTTGAAAGTCTAACCATTTGCAAATGAAATTTAATACCACGACAGCACTTTCCCCTCAGTTATTTAAAGACCCTGAGTGTTGGTGTGACTGTTCTAAATTTGAATCTGTGATATCCCACTTGAAAGTCTGATGCTCAACCAACTGAGCCACTGATCCTCAGTCGTCCTTTTATCATCCTTTTCACAGAGATCTTTGATCACAGGGGGTGATACTTATCAGATTTTAATATGGCTGATGGCAGACGATTTTTAATTTACTCGTCAACTTGGGGTGTCCTGGGACAGAGTAAAGTCTGGCCGGTTTTAAGGCCAGTTTGGGTGTCAAAAGGGTTAATTAATGGGGATCGTTCTTCAGTGAGTGATTAGTATCATGTGACATTTTCACATTTTTATCATGTACACAGTATTCTTGTGGAAAGGAGACAAATGTAACAGCCATAACAGTCTTGGAACATAAAATAGGTAAATAGATAAGTACATGTAGCATTTATATGCAATTTTTTCCCTGTTTTTTTTTTTAATGAACACAAAGGCAGATATCTGTTTACTCCTGATAGGCTAACAAACATCAGGAAATCAAAGGTAGCCAGCCTGTTCTATGTTCTCAGTCAGAACAAGTCCTAGGGACTCATCAGAAGCATAAAGGGCACAGCTCATAACATCAAGTTAAAAGCATATTGATAAGGAACCTCTGGGAGCCACTATGCAGTCCATGTAGCTTGATCTCAGCGTCACAGCCAGATGTAATTAGCTGTGAATAGAATAAGGGGAAAACCGCAGTACCTGGAGTTAATAAAGCCCTTGAGACAGGTTGAGATCATTCAATTTAGGTCCAGTGGTTAGGGCGTTGGGTTTTCATGCAGTTGTCCCCAGTTCAAATCTCATTCAAACCTGGTTTGGATTTGCTTTTTCATTGTAAATAACCAAGTGGTTGCCTCATGCCAGACGGGGTTCTTAATCATGTTTGTGTTAAGTTTGAATTTTGTTTGAATTGTTTCTTACAGATTATTAAAAGTGGGTTTCCTGTTAACTAGAGTGATAGCTATGTGCACTTCCACTATAAACAAATCATTTACATTTACATTTTTTTAGTTCAGACCTCACATACGATGGGAGGCTAAAATCTTGCATGGTAATCAAACCCAAGACTCATAGATGAGAACTTTTCACTTCATGAAATCTGGTTAACAAAAGTTATTTCTCGTCCAATTCACTTCACGAAATCTGGTTAACAAAAGTTATTTCTTGTCCAATTCACTTCACAAAATCTGGTTAACAAAAGTTATTTCTCATCCAATTACATTATTTTAGCAGATCAGATAGAAGGTTTTTTTTTTTTTTCAAAATACTTCAGCGAATGATAAAAAATGGTCAGCAACCTCTCCCTTTGTTTTTTGGAATGGAAAATTGATTACTCCCAATGAACTAACACCTGATCCATGGAAAAGTGACAAAGTAACCATAAAACCATGTATTGCAACTTTTCAAGTCTCTTTGTTTATAGACCCAGAAACTGCAGAGGAATATGTAGTGAGAAGAGGTGAATGTGTCAATGTTTTACCAGGAATTCTAAGAAAGGTACAGTAACTGTATTAAGGAGAATCCTATGTATAATGAGTTCTAACTTATATTAAAAATATAGATGTAAGAATGAATAATTCGTTGTGTTATTCTTTTTGTCAGGCCTAACATTTTAGTCTAAAATGGTGTGAATCCATCTTTTTAGTTTTGTCCTTTTGGAAAGATTGAAGTAGAAGAGGAAGCATGGCTAAATAAAAAAGAAAAATATTTACGCCTTCATTGTTATAATCTGACATGGTCGAAGTATGCTTCTCTTGAAGAGTTCAGTTGTTACAGAACTTGTGAAAATAACCCTGACTGGTATGTATTGTTCACTCTGATTGCTAAGTCTTCAAAAATAACTGACAACATCACAAAATCTGTCTGTGTCATTAAAGCGGAAAGCTGGTTGGTGTGTGCTTATTAAATAACTATCATGATTTTTGAGGAAAATTAGCACTGTATCGTTCCACCTGGCTCTAAAATGGGAATTACCGGTTGAAATTTACTTTCCCGAGTAAGAATCGATCCTTTGTATTGAGATCTTGCAGTGTATCTAGGAGTCTACATGTAGATCGTAAAAATTTTTTGGTGCACATTTTGTCGTGTCCCATAATGCTCTCAGTGAATCTTTGATCTTATATTGTCTTAATATGTGAGTTATAATTTACGCAGCAATTACATTATCTTGAACAATGACTAGACAAAAAAAAAAATATTTAGCTTTAATGTATACAGATGAATTTCTCTGAATATTTGTTTTATATTTGGTGTATTTCCTTGCCGTTCTCTTCCTAATAACAGTGTTACTTAATGGCCAAATTTGAGGTCTTGTTGAGGGAGTAATTCTTTAGCTATTCCAGACTGCCATATTTTCATTGGCCCCTACGATGAATAGCTGCTTTTGTTATCAGGGCTTGGTGTATTGTTATATCATCTGTTTTTTCGTCCTTCAATCACATACCGCTTCTGGAAAGCTATAACGGGGTCTCTCTGTGGAGGAGGTGTGCATAATATTTAATACTCTCGTTATATTTTCAAACAATGAACATTCTTGTAGACTCGCTCTCAACGTTCTGGCTTATGCTCCAAAACTTGAGTTGGTGGAAATTACCTTATTATAGGAAATTAACACTCCATGAAATTAAGGTAATCAAAATTTTAACGATTCGCGTTAATTTCCTGTGACAAAGTCGTCGTCGTCTGATTTGACAAAATGGCCGAAAACGCATCTTAAAGAACGAAAGGCTCTTTTTCCCGGATTCCTTAGATTATTAGAATCCCCAGGCAGGAGCCGTGTTAGACCCTTTTTTCCGGAAAATCATTCCCGGGCATTCCAAGAAATTGCTGCCGCGGCGAAGAAAGACTATAGAGACATTGGATTGCGCTCGTTTCGCCCAAACTGAAAACCCATTCGCCCAAAGGGAAATTCCATTCGCTCTTTATTAAGATCTGCACGTGTTTTTTTCCTGGTTCGCTTAGGACAATATTTGAACAGCGTGGCACCATCAGTGTCTTTGGAATTGGCTCCTTGCTTGGTGGAATGTTTGAAACTTTTGCATACACATTTTTTCAACGTGAAGCTGAAAAGGTGAGGACGAAATAGCAGCGCGACCACTGCTTGCACTTTGTGTTGTAAGAATTCTGGCTTAGGGCAGTAATGAAATTGGACTTACCTGTAAGACCAGGTTTGAAACCGCAGCTGTCGAATCTATTTATTGGCCCAGCTCCCTCTGACTCATTTTACCGACAATAAAGTGGTAGAGCCTCCGAAATGGCAAGGAGAAGACATAGGTTCGACTTGTAACCAGCTATCCGGCCATCAGGAAGATCAATGGACTTAAATTACGTACTTTATTTAAGTGTCAAGTCTTGTAGCGCGGGGGCACTAATTTGGTACACTATACTCTGAAGGCCCGTCCACACTAATGCGTTTTCGAAAACCTCCGTTCTCAAAAACTTGATTTCGGGTCCCTGAAAACGGATAAGAAGATCTACGTCCACACTAATGACTGAAAACGGAGTTCTAAAGATGCGTTTTTGTTACCAGGCTATGCGTGCACAGTTTCTTTGCCCTAATGCGCCTGTGTTCGATAGCGCCAGCAAAACTATCTGTACGTTTTGGCGCCAAAAGTGAGGCATCCACATGATTATGACGTCACATGTATTCGAAAACCTCCGTTTTCACACTAGAACGATAAATCTCCGTTTTCAAAAGTGCCCACTTTCAAAAGCGTATTAAAGAAACCTCCGTTTTCGTGGATCACCGGTTTGAAAACGTCCGTTTTGGATCGTTTTAGTGTGGACGGTCAAATATACACTGAAGTTTTCGAAAATGTATTAATGTAGACGGGCCCTCACTGTGTGGACCCGAGGGAAGCAGAGTCCTGGGTTTTTTCCGACTCGAGGTCGAGGAAAACAACGGGATTCGAGGGGAAACATAACTAACTAGTTTCCTGAGTGACCAGACAATGAGTGCCTTGTCATATATTATCAATTACAGTTCTCGTTTTGTTCATTGAAAGTCTAGGGATACAACAATATACTTTCAAACCAAATCAAACTGAACTCAACTCAAATCAAATTAATCTATGATTTTTGAGAAGAGGGGTAAACTGGAGTACCCGGAGAAAAACCTCTCGCAGCCCGTTTCTCGAAAGTCCCGAAAACTTTTCGGGACCGGAAAGCCATTTGTGAAACTGCCAACAAACTAACATCAGAAGAAAGCTTAATAAACGTGGTTTACGATGAAAATAAGTGTGTTTTCCTTTTAGAAAGCTTCAGGAGGCGCTAAGAAGTGAAACCACCCAGGGTTCTTCTATTGAATTTGAGCGAATTTATAGGGTATGTAGATTTGACCGATTTTCGTGAAATTTCACCAAAACCTTCCAGAGATGATGACAAACGAAAGTGTGTCGAGAAATTCTGATATTGAAAATATTTTTCCGGTGGGATCCCGCAACACGTTTCGCATACTTTTAGCTACTCCAACCTGCGAATGCGGATATCGAGACAACCAATCAGAATATCGAAAAAGCCAGAAACTAGCGCCCGTACGAATTTTTCCCGAACGACACCCGCGAAGTTGGGAAGTAACCTTAACTTGTTTTCACGGTAACAAAAAGAAAAATAACTGTGAAGTTTGACGACTTAAATCCTTTCCGTTCTTGAAATACAAAGGGAATCGCGAGACCCGAAAATGGCCCGTAAACTTTCGGGACTTTCGAGAAACGGGCCCCTGAGGAGAGAACCCATATATGACGCTGACTCTTGGCATCGAACCCGAGTCACATTGGTTGGAGGCGTGTGCTATCATCCCTCCGCAAACCATCCTCCCCAAACTGTGCTCGCCACCAGTAAACTCGCCAGCAAATATGAACCCGAAGTCGCCACCACAAGTGATAAAAGAGCAAACAGCTTACATTTTACCTGCTTCAGTGTAGACCTTCTTCACCAAGAGGGCAGGCTGGTCACAATCTAGTTCAAGTATATACCTGAGGATAAACGTTAAAAAATAAAGAGACGCAACTATCGCATGGTACAGGCTCGACGTTTTACTTATTAGGACGAATTTAACAACAATTGAACTTATGCTTTTCGATTACTGAAGTTGTGTTCAGGCATGAATGTGCCTGATGACCACGAAGATTTACAATAATCCCAAATGTATGATCAGTTAAATTTTGTGTTGATTTCGACTACCACAGAGCAGTTTTCCATACAGATATCGTATTTCATCTTAATTGCCCCATGCCTGAAAAGTACGTTAAAAGGTTTCTGAAATAACAAAGGTCGTGATTTTTTACTTTGCAGGGCTTTGGAATAATGGAAGATCTTTTAATGACAATGAATCAAAGATGTACTGAAAGTTGAAATGGTGAAGACTGGAAAGAAAATTCTTGTGACGATTAACACTCGAGAAGTTTGTATGGTTGTTATTATGTTCCATGTCAAAATTGAATGAAATTAAAGATAGCTGTAAAAGTAAAAGCGTTTCAAACTAATTTGATCGAAAGTGAGATGTTCCAAGATTTTGATTCAGCCGGCGTTGGACGAGCAGAGGAGCGCGAGCAAATGCAGGACGCTTCGTTTTCCCGACAGAATCGAGCTGTAAGATCCACCTTTTGCGTCAATGTTGCAAATAGAATTGTTAATTGTATTGAAATGAGCTTTTGGCCAAACTCTCGACGAAGAAAGCCCTTAAAAGGGATGCACCCATGAGCTGGTGTGCGGACCGGAAACTGACTGGGAACGAC
>NC_090885.1:10524223-10531723 GCF_036669925.1 Montipora capricornis | reverse complement strand
TTTATCTTCTGAAGTGACCATCGTCACTTAATGATCAATGTTGCAAATGACGAATCCAAATGATCCACAAGTATTATTTATCCCTTAATTTTTTGTTCTCCGGGATTTATCATTCCTATTCAAAAGATTATATTAAGGAACATTGCAAGGTATTGAGTAATATTAGCTTCCTGGGTATAATAAGTTCTTTGCCTGTCGTTGCAAGTTAACATTAGTAACATCAGCTTGAGGGGTGTAATAAATTATTTGTTTCTTGATCGAACTATATACTGCCCTCCATTCTTTTCTTACACTTCGAGAAAGTAAGTAAACGATGTATCTTGAATTATTCCTTAACAGAGAAGGTTTTAGTTCTTAGATTCAAAAATGAGGGTGTCACAAAGCAAAAAGACGATTAAGAATGCATTCAATCAGTTTTAGCCATAACAAACCCTTAATGTCTACTCGCTTTAAGCAATACCAGAGACTCGTGTAATGTATGCGTTCTCATTACCTTTCATCAAACTATACTACCCTCTATTTTTTCCTTCCACATCATTTGATCTCGATCCACGGTGTTTGCGTAGGCATCAGTGATTTGTGTTAGAAAGTTATATCCCACTTGATAATGTTTTACCGAGAGAATTGGCAGTGGGTAACCACATGAAATTAAAGTTTTTAGAGTTACGAGACGAAACTTTGGCTTTTGAAAATTATCAGTTTGGACTGACACTGGTAAGTCGTTCATTTAGTTTACATATCTTTTTCCTATGAATAAATGACTCATGCTATGCAAACCAGTTTCAATTACATACAACTTGCTCTGTGAAGAGATATGTTTTTGATCGATGGTGACTCGAGGTTAATTGGATTAAATCCGAACGCCTTTCGGCAGGAATCGAACCTGCTAAGACGTGCTGCAGTAAGTTGTCATATTGCAAAGTCAAATCATTTCATTTTCAAAGCTAACCCCTCCAAAAAAGAGAAGAGCCCGATTTAATATAGAAGTGATTGATGGGTATAACATGAAATGCGTTAAGGAGGAAATTATTATAAAACTCTTTTCGTGTTATTTTGCATTAGTATTCGAGTTCTTTTGGTATCATTTCTTACTTCATGGCGTATGACATGTTTATTCTGGAAGAAAGGATGTCTTGTAACCTTGCTTGCTCTTGCTGACCAATTTTTAACCAATCAAGATCCAAAGTAGCCCGCGTAGCAAGCGTTTCCGTGGGGGGACACAAGGGATTTTTATGTTTTGGCCCGCGAAAAATGGGGCGAGACAAGGAGGAACTCTTGCAGACAAACTCCTGTATTTTCGAAACCGCCAACTTGACCTATCATGCATGTTCATCGGCTGTCATAAATTGACCAAGAAAATTTTTGGTCTGCCTTAGTGGAAATGAACTTTTTAGGCAACAGAAGCTTAAAAAAGTTGACAAGGAAAATAACGATAATATTGACCAATATTAAAAAACAGATACTCTTCCCGAAGGCCTCCAAGTCCAATTATGGAGATGTTCTCGTAAGAATTTCACGCGAAAATACGATTTTAATGTTTGATAAGGCAAATTGCATGAGGCAGCTTACCGCTATAATGAGGTTCCAAATGTTGAAAACAAGTGCTTCTGATGAAATGTCAGCGTACCTGAAATCCGAAAGACTATTGTTGTCTAACTACTTGGTTTTTAAATACAATTTTCTGTTCGATGGTTTAACACCTTGTTCTTGGTGCTTGTGTACGTATTCAAGAAAGTGATGTTAAAATTAAAGGAACAGCTACAAATCAATCAGTCAATCAATCAATATAGCGCCATCTTCCATTAATTGTCCATGACGCTTTAAAACCCTCAAAATTAAAATCCTAAGAATTAAATGCGCAATATAATACGATAAAGTTTCAAAGAAAAAGTAAACAAAAGAACTACAAGTAAAAACTACAAAATTAATCAAATGCACGCTTAAAAAGTTAATTCTTAAGATTAGCCTTAAAAACTGCCTCTGATGATGAGAACCTGATCCGGAGTGGTAGTTTATTCCAGAGCCTTGGGGCCGCCACGGAAAAACCTCTTTTACCATACGTTTTAAGATTTGCTCTAGACTCATCAGCAACTTGTTGTTTGAAGATCTTAGTGTTCGACGAGAGTCATTATACCCCAATAGATCTTTAATGTAATCAGGGGCCAGTCCAGTCAGAGCTTTGTAAGTTAGTAACAACATTTTAAAAACTATGCAGCCAATGTAAGCTCCTTAGTATTGGTGTGATATTTTCCTGCCTTCATAGTCAAGGTAACAAGGCGAGCTGCTGGGTTCTGTAAAAGGTGAAGTCTATTATTAATCAGATACTTTAGGAGACCGTACAACAGGGCATTACAATAGTCCAAACGCGATGTTATGTAAGCGTGAACAATAGTCTCAGTACTACTCTGGGATAGGTATCGCCTAATTTTAGCTATACTGCGTATGCGGAAAAATGCGCTCTTGCATGTTATTTTAACGTGTTCTTTGAAATCTAAACATTGATTGAATCCAACTCCCAAGTTCCTGGCCTGTTTACTAGACTTGATTACTTCTTCGTCGACTCGTATATAGTCGAGGGGTGGTTGTGGACAATATTTAGAACTATGTACTGGATAGGCGATTAGGACAATTGGATGTAAACGACAAGTATAACTGCATGTCATCTACATAGAGATGAAACGGTATGCTATGCTTCCTGGCTATGTCACCCAGTGGACTTGTATAAAGGGAATACAATAAGGGTCCCAGCACAGAACCTATGGCGCAGCAAATAGGACAAATCGAAGTACTTGGCCTTTAAAGTGAGGAGGTACAGCTTTAAAGTGAGGAGGTACACCTTTAAAGTGAGGAGGTACACCTTTTAAAGTGAGGACGTACACCTTTGAAGTGATGACGTACACCTTTGAAGTGAAGACGTACACCTTTGAAGTGAAGACCCACACTGCGTTTTAAGTGAAGTCCAACGAAATAGTATTTACAATGACGCGGAACATGCTCAAGTCACCAGTGTTGCTTTAAATTGATGTGGTACACCTTTAAAGTGACGAGGTACACCTTTAATGCGACGAGGTACACCTTTAAAGCGAGCATAGGCCTGCGGTTCAGAAACCAGCGGCCTCCCTCAAGCCGCATGTCTTTGGTTATAATTAAATCCAAGATGGCGGAAGGTGTTTCTCAAAGAATAAGGAACGAATTGACTCGGCTGTATTCTGCTATAAACGAAGTAGTTAACAGGGCGGTTGTCACATCTGATGATATCCAGTATTTCATAAACTGCTTGGAACATTTCCATCGCCATCTTCTTCGATTAAGCGAAAGTGGTTTTGTAACAGCACATTCCGTGAGAATTTTGCAAGATGCTCTTGGCAGCCTTCGAAACAGTGGAATGCCTGAAGACTTACTTCCTGAATCTGGTTCGAACATGTACGTTTATCGAGAAAAACCCCTAGGGAGGCCTAGATACTTCCTTAGCAGGGATCAGTTAGAATTCCTGTTGTCTTTGGGATTCAACAAGACCAAGTTGTCAGAAATGCTGGGTATGTCTGCGCGCACCATTCTATTGGGCGCCGATTGTAAAAAAAATTATTTAGAACAACTTTGTGACATTTTTTCTTATTTAGAAATAATTAATACTGCCAGAAAATTTATTTATAAATAAGACGCAAAACCTGTCGCATGATATGTAAATAATTGTTTTAGGCACATCCTGATTTATAAATAATTTTGATCGCGAAATGAATTATATATAAATAATGAATTACACAACTTCAATTATTTATAAATCAGTCTGTCTCTAAAATATTTATTTACATATCATAAAGTTAGACAAACCAGTTGTAAATTTATTATTTATAAACAATAAATTCCACCTCGCGTGTAAATCCATTATTTATAAATAATGACTTTCGCGTCTGGGAACAAAGTCATTATTTATAAATAATGACTTTCAACCCTAGGAGCAAAGTCATTCTTTATAAATAATGAATTTCAACCATTATTTGTAAATGATAAAATTGGCTCTTGCCGCATGTAAAATCATTGTTTATAATATGTTGGAGAAGTGATGCTCATGGGTCATTGGGTTCAAGAGTCAGGGACGCTATTTACAATACCAACCCAGTTGGCCCTTTATAACACCTTAATCTTGTTATTTAACACAAATGAAACGGCTTTACAAGGGAGGCGGGGGGCAACTAATGCCCGAAACAAACAAACTTCACCTGCAGCTTGTCACGCAATGGCGTGACAAACTTATACCAAACATTCAACGCTTCAAGTGAGGCCACTAGATAAAGCAAACAATGAAAGTGTGGTATTGCTTTTGTTCTAAAGGTACTTGAAGTGATTAACTACCACCTGCAGATTTGTGCTGGAAGCATTAGCCACCTCAGAAACGACGGTGTTTCCTTGAGAGCGAGAGCTATTTTCATTCGGTGAAACCTACAACAGCGGGGAATCGAATGATAAAAGCGCAGCAATCAGAGGTCAAATATTAAAATCCGATAGCCACGTTGTGACTTACCCGATTACTTGTCTGAGGCAAGGCACTTTCCAAGGCATCACTGACGGCGCGAGAGACGGCTTCTGATATAGCACGAGACAATCTATCTCGGTCCGCCATAATGTCAATCTCTTTGAAACAACGTTACATGGTTTCCGCGAGGTGAAGCGCATTATTATAAACAATGATTTTACATGCGGCAAGAGCCAATTTTATCATTTACAAATAATGGTTGAAATTCATTATTTATAAAGAATGACTTTGCTCCTAGGGTTGAAAGTCATTATTTATAAATAATGACTTTGTTCCCAGACGCGAAAGTCATTATTTATAAATAATGGATTTACACGCGAGGTGGAGTTTATTGTTTATAAATAATAAATTTACAACTGGTTTGTCTAACTTTATGATATGTAAATAAATATTTTAGAGACAGACTGATTTATAAATAATTGAAGTTGTGTAATTCATTATTTATATATAATTCATTTCGCGATCAAAATTATTTATAAATCAGGATGTGCCTAAAACAATTATTTACATATCATGCAACAGGTTTTGCGTCTTATTTATAAATAAATTTTCTGGCAGTTTTAATTATTTCTAAATAAGAAAAAATGTCACAAAGTTGTTCTAAATAATTTTTTTTACAATCGGCGCCCCATAGAATGGTGCGCGCAGACATACCCAGCATTTCTGACAACTTGGTCTTGTTGAATCCCAAAGACAACAGGAATTCTAACTGATCCCTGCTAAGGAAGTATCTAGGCCTCCCTAGGGGTTTTTCTCGATAAACGTACATGTTCGAACCAGATTCAGGAAGTAAGTCTTCAGGCATTCCACTGATTCGAAGGCTGCCAAGAGCATCTTGCAAAATTCTCACGGAATGTGCTGTTACAAAACCACTTTCGCTTAATCGAAGAAGATGGCGATGGAAATGTTCCAAGCAGTTTATGAAATACTGGATATCATCAGATGTGACAACCGCCCTGTTAACTACTTCGTTTATAGCAGAATACAGCCGAGTCCATTCGTTCCTTATTCTTTGAGAAACACCTTCCGCCATCTTGGATTTAATTATAACCAAAGACGTGCGGCTTGAGGGAGGCCGCTGGTTTCTGAACCGCAGGCCTATGCTCGCTTTAAAGGTGTACCTCGTCGCATTAAAGGTGTACCTCGTCACTTTAAAGGTGTACCACATCAATTTAAAGCAACACTGGTGACTTGAGCATGTTCCGCGTCATTGTAAATACTATTTCGTTGGACTTCACTTAAAACGCAGTGTGGGTCTTCACTTCAAAGGTGTACGTCTTCACTTCAAAGGTGTACGTCATCACTTCAAAGGTGTACGTCCTCACTTTAAAGGTGTACCTCCTCACTTTAAAGGTGTACCTCCTCACTTTAAAGGTGTACCTCCTCACTTTAAAGCTGCACCTCCTCACTTTAAAGGCCAAGTACTTCGATTTGTCCTATTTGCCGCGCCATAAGAACCATGTGGTACCCCGCAAGGTAAATGCTACTTCCAGAACATATAAAAAACTCTAAATCAGTAAATGACTTTTAAAAAAATTGAAAAACTTACTTTTTTCAATTAGCATTTAAATAAGTATTTATATGAACATCTATCAGTCCATATGATTAGAGCAGTACATTTTTTACCTTATTGTAAGCGCATTGATATTTTTAAATGTGCCTATAAGAACCTTCTTTATTATTATTATTATTATTATTATTATTATTATTATTATTATTATTATTATTATTATTATTACTTCGACGATTCAATTCAATTAACAGAAACAAACTGTTCTCATGTCCAGACGTTTATTTGGAATGGCCCTATATCACAAAATGTTAGGCTTAGGGTCATTACTGATGTGGACAAATTTCATGTTTTTATCATCAAATTGAACAATGAATGTTTTTTTGGTCGATAACAGCTGGACTAGTTCGCGTGAGTGAAGGTACGAATGAAACCAATTAAGAGCAATGTTCCTAATACCAAAACGATTCTGTAGTCTTGATAAGAAAATCGAATGATCGCCGACAGTATCAAACGCAGCCGATAAATCGAGTAATAGTAAAATAACCGATCTGTCGTTGAAGTAACTTGACCGTCAATCACAATTCGAACAACTTCGCCAAGATCTTTGCGAATTTGAATTTTGTTACTAGAATATTCCACGAATGAATCGGACAGAGAACAGTTATTAGGCCCAGATGTATAACGCTGGACCGGATTGGAGAGCAGAAGCTTCTCTTTTGTCTTTAATAAAAAGAAGTACAGAGTTTCCTGAGTTTTCGTGGATCACTGATGAATAAAATGTGTGCTTCGCGGAGCCAATCATCTCATTAACAACACTGTTCTGAAACATATAGCGTTCTCTATCTTCAGGTAATCTTGTAGGTGGCCATTTACGTTTGAGCTTCCTCCTTATGTTCTTTTGAACATCAATTTCAGTTGAATACCAAGGCGCACAAGGACGAAGAACGACCTGACGGGTCCTTTCGGGGGCATAAACATCAAAGGTAGACTTCAAGACCCGATAATATGAATCAACTTACGAATCCAAATGAAGCCGTGATTCATCAAACAAGGATGAATTCACGATAGTGTCATGGAAGTCAGCATAATAGTCTGGAAATTGTGGTTTATAGACCGTTTGCATTAATGGCAATGTACATCCTAAGCCTCAGATTCATGTGAAAAGTCCTTTGTCTAGAAACATAAGTACGAGGCTAAGGATGTACAAAGCATTGTTATTCAAATTTAGGCGCCAATTGTGCAAAGGGTCTATGCAATACTAAATGCATAAAAATACAGTAGCGTAGTAATCAGAAATTAAAGGGACATGAACCATGACGTCTTCCATAAGATTACACTGATTTCTAGTAATGATTAAATCCAAGGTATGACAACTTGTGTGAGTCGGCATAGTCACCCATTGTTTCAGATCGAAAGATGCTCTTAAGTCACAAAATTGCACTGCGTTGACATC
>NC_090885.1:10481723-10509223 GCF_036669925.1 Montipora capricornis | reverse complement strand
AGTCTTGGTGATGTTAAGCAAGCCATAGTCTACCACAATCAACGTCTTAGTATTGCCAAAGAGTTAGGAGACCGGGCAGGAGAAGGAAGAGCCTATGGCAATCTCGGCATCGCTTATGACAGTCTTGGTGATGTTAAGCAAGCCATAGTCTACCACAAGCAAGATCTTAGTATTGCCAAAGAGTTAGGAGACCGGGCAGGAGAAGGAAGAGCCTATGGCAATTTCGGCATCGCTTATAAAAGTCTTGGTGATGTTAAGCAAGCCATAGTCTACGACAATCAACATCTTAGTATTGCCAAAGAGTTAGGAGACCGGGCAGGAGAAGGAGGAGCTTATGGCAATCTCGGCAATGCTTATCGAAGTCTTGGTGATGTTAAGCAAGCCATAGTCTACCACAATCAAGATCTTAGTATTGCCAAAGAGTTAGGAGACCGGGCAGGAGAAGGAAGAGCCTATGGCAATCTCGGCATCGCTTATCACAGTCTTGGTGATGTTAAGCAAGCCATAGTCTACCACAATCAAGATCTTAGTATTGCCAAAGAGTTAGGAGACCGGGCAGGAGAAGGAGGAGCTTATGCCAATCTCGGCAATGCTTATCAAAGTCTTGGTGATGTTAAGCAAGCCATAGTCTACCACAATCAACATCTTAGTATTGCCAAAGAATTAGGAGACCGGGCAGGAGAAGGAAAAGCCTATGGCAATCTCGGCAATGCTTATCAAAGTCTTGGTGATGTTAAGCAAGCCATAGTCTACCACAATCAAGATCTTAGTATTGCCAAAGAGGTAGGGAACCCAATAGGGCAGGCCAAGGCGTGTTATTGTATAGGTGTTGTTCATGAATTTTTGGACTCCTTGATGAAAGCTCTCAACTACTATCGTCTAAGCATTCATTATTTTGAAGAAACAAGGCGTCTTCTTCAGTCAGAGGATGCATGGAAGATTAGCTTTCGTGACACAAATGGGTTTGCGTACACTGCTCTGTGGACAGCACTCTTGAAGAATGGAGAGGTTGATGAGGCTTTGTATGCTGCTGAGCAAGGGAGAGCACAGGCTTTGGCAGATATTTTGAAGATGAAATACGGCATTGATGAGAAACCTACCTGCACGATGAAGGTAACTATGTCTTTCGTCATGAACGACCTACCTTCACAAACTGTTTTCACAGCACTTAAAGGGAACATGATCAGCTTCTGGTTGCTAAGAGAAGATATTGGGATAAATTTCAGACAAAGGAAAATCAAAGAAGGAAGTGCCTGCTCTTTGATGAAAAGTACTTTTAAAGAGATTAATGTGGGGACAGTTGTACGATGTGAGAATCGTTCACTTAATAGACAGCCCAGCAACTTCTCGAGCAGTGGGGAAGCTGTTGAACCAACCGTTCAGTCCTTGCAGCCGTTGTATGATGTCTTAGTAAGTCCTATTGCAGACTTGCTCGAGGGTGATGACTTGGTCTTTGTTCCTGATGGGCACTTTTGCCTGGCTCCTTTTCCTGCATTGAGTGACTCTGTCAGGATCCGTGCAATTCCCTCGCTGAGCACTTTAAAATTGATCGCCAGTTCACCTGACGACTTCCAAAGTAAGAATGAAGCGCTGCTTGTGGGCGATCCGTGCTTGAAGGAAGTCACTTATGGCACCGGTGAAGCCATGTATGCACAGCTGCCATGTGCGAAAAAAGAGGTGGATATGATTGGAGAACTTCTGCAGACCGTGCCTCTTACAGGAAAAGATGCAACCAAAGCTGACGTGCTGAAAAGAATGGAGTCAGTTGCTTTAATCCACATTGCTGCACATGGTGATGACAACTTTGGAGAAATTGCTTTGGCCCCAAACCCAGAACGCAAATCCCAGAACCCTGAAGAGGAAGATTACATGTTATCGCTGAGCGATGTTCACGCAGTTCGTCTACAGGCAAGACTGGTTGTGCTGAGTTGCTGTCATAGTGGCCAGGGAGAGCTAAAATCTGAGGGTATTGTGGGAATAGCCAGGGCTTTCCTGTGTGCTGGTACCCGGTCTGTTCTGGTGTCTCTCTGGGCAATTGACGACGAGGCGACCTTGATGTTCATGAAGAGTTTCTACCAACACTTGGCAGATAGAAAAAGTGCAAGTACAGCTCTTCACCATGCTATGAGATCTCTTCGGGAGACAAAGAATTATTCCGCCATAAAATACTGGGCGCCATTTGTGCTAATTGGTGATGATGTCACCTTTGAATTTGGGCAACCCGAACATGAAAAGAATGGTAAGTGTTATTTAAATATGACTGTAATGACTTAATCGCTGTACCTTGTACCTGTTTGTAATCAGGAAGTTGTCGAAAGGCGCAGGTACTTTCTTCACAGAGAAATGGTTTTAAAATCGGTTGCCAGTGTGGTTATTTTTACTCGAACTGCTTTGGCTAATACCTGAATTAAATAAATAATGTCTGCATTCACCGAGTCAGCTACTTCGGCCTTCCTGCAGATAGCTAGCTGTTTGAACCGTGTTAGGATGGACTGACAGTAAACCTGATCAGTCATTGCCAGTTGCTTATATCAAGTCAAGTGAGCTATTGATTTCCTTAAGTGTACATGTCAAAGTAAACTGAATAGGAATTGTTTCTATTAACTAAGCACAAACAGTTTCATGAATTAAGAAAATTGTTATATTATTTACTTGCAAATCAGAACGAATTCCTTATTGCCATTTAACCCACTACTTGTTTCTTTCTTCATTGTTTTTTCTTTTTTTTTTTTTTTTAGAAACGATGTCCAAAACGTGAAAAACCTACTTGGACTCTGAGACGTTGATATGTTATTTTCCTTTCTTCGACTATATGAGTTATTGAAAACAATTCGATCATTGATGCCTCAGTAGCAGTCAGACTAAAGATATCATGCCAATTATAGTTAAAGTACCATGAGATTTCAGTAGTATCAAGATACTGTCCAAATCCTTACATTTGTGCCTTGTTTTGTCAGCACCTGTACCAGGATTAGTTAATCACTTGATAGAAATCAGGGACTTGGCAAAACGATTTGTTTCCATGACTGAGGATCTAGCTGTCATGTTAATTTAGCCCTTCAAAAAACTTTAAAATAACTCCAAGCTTTTACGGTATGTTTCTCGGGTGACAGGCTGGTGACAAGTATACTCTTTAGCTTGCCATACCAACTTTCCATTTACAGAAATTGGTTAAGCTAAGCGAATACCTTCTTTAACAGGAATTTCTTAGAATGTCTACCATTAGATATCAGTTCGCTTCTGTTGTTCAGTGATGACATTTCGGGTTTTGTATATCGTCTTTTGTATCCGTTATTTTTGGCAGTTGCCTGATGATTGATCTGCAAGGAGCGCGAAAGTCTGAGTAGCAATAAGTGCCTTTGACCAAATAATCCAACTCTGCAAATCTACGTTGCTCTAGTTTACCTATTGAGCACTTTAATAGCTGACGAAACCTTCAATTCATTATATATATATACAAATGTAAGAAGGAAAGTATTACTAGTTACTCAAGTTTCACGCTCAAGGCGATCGTCTGATGATCGCCTTGAGCGTGAAACTCGAGTAACTAGTAACACTTTCCTTCTTACATTTGTATTTTTCTCTGCAAATTCTTGCATTGAGCACTCCAAAGATAAGTGAAGCAACTTCATCTTAGTCTATTCGTTTGTATATATATATATAAAACTAACTGCAGACAGTACTGTTTCGGCCTTCTGGGCCTCATCAGTGCAGTGCTGATGTCTAGGATTGAGGTTAAGCTATAAAGCCACCCCAGATGTCCCATGCATAAGGTACATCCAAGCCATGCCAGAGTGCTCAAACTAGCGAGCTAGTGAGCATGCGCATATATATATATATATATATATATATATATATATATATATATATATATATATTATTATTATTAATAATATTATTATTATCAGACAAAAGTTGAAATTTGATTTCTGTTCTCATGCAGATGGTCCCAGCTAAACGATAGATCACCAAAACGGCAATTTAACAGTATCGCACATGTGACTCATTTACCTTTAGTTCTTAGACGATAAAATTGGAACACCCAGTTGCTTGATTTAATGATCTGGAGATGTAACAAATATCTTGCTAAGCTTGTTTTCTCAGGCAGTGCTGTAAGTTACGGCTGCCTATTTTTTAAGTTCAGTCTGTTTACGTCTCTAAGTGCAGACGTCGAACTAGAGAAAAGGTGGCCGTAAACGTTAGGTCTATTTCCGTAATGTTCTTTTTAAACATTCAATGTTCAAGGAGTCATCCAATTTATTACCTACAATAAGCGCCAAAAGTGTTGAGACACTTTTCCCTGTTAAGGAATCTTGGACAATCCCCTCCCCCTAAATCTTTTCCTCTAACCCTCTCTCCCCCTAACAATGTTGTTTTCTTTTCGCCAACACTTCCTTTATCTGTTACCAACATTGAAGGGGGCAGGTGGGGGAGAGGGAGGAGTATGAGTGGAAAATGTAATGTTAAAGTGATCTTACCCGGGGGGGGGGGGGGGATACTCGATGTATCCTTGGTTGGGGAGGTGCGGCGCGGCCCCTCATACCCTGACCCTGTTTAAGACAAATAGCGCTGATTTTCTTACCCATTTTAAGACAGAATTCTGATTTTTGATACCCTGTTTAAGACATTTAACCCAGTTTAAGACAAAAATTGATAAATCGATACCCTGATTAAGACAAAAAATTATAAATTCGATACCCTGTTCAAGACTAAAATCCCGAAAAACATACCCTGGCTGGCCGCACGTCCCCATTAAGCCCTTATAAGGGAGTACCTGATATGATATGTATCAATTCTAATTCTTTTAATTTGGAGCCAGAGCCACAAACCACAATCCCATAGAGGACACTTGGGATTACAGTCTTAAAATACAGAGTTTTTGACTTTGGTATTGAATGACACACAAATTGATTTAATATGCTGAGACAAAGACAGTTTGTCATTGATGGTAACCCCAAGACACGCAGTAGAGGATATGTACCGAATAAAATCCTCACCCAACTTTAGAGGTTTTAAAGGACCAATGAAGGGACTAATGCTCAAAATCATTGCCTTCGTCTTTTTGCGGTCTTTCTAGTTCAGTGTCTCAGCTACTTTTGTCGCTTATTGTAGTTTTGACCATATATGAGGTCCTTCGTATCTTAGAGAATGCTTTTCATAGTTAACAGGAAGGATTTTTAGCTGACTTCCTTTAAGTTCACAGTATTTCAGTGGGTTTGTTTTGATGTTGCAATATATCTTGGTAAATATCCAGTTTCAATTCTGTTGTCCGAAGTCCACAGTCCCCATTCCGTGATCCAATGATACGGTTAACTGCTATCGTGGATATTTGTTTACATTTAAAACTATTGTTAACAGCATTGATTCCAATCAAAACCAGAAAAAAAGATGCTATGCAAGTCTCTACGATGACATTTACAAGTATTTAATACTTTTTCTTAACAATACTAGAAGGATTGTAAAATTACGATATCTGTTACAGAGTCATACCATAACCAGATATTGCATTGTGTGCAACAAAAACACAAAAACTTGTTTCCAGTCACACACACAATTCTTTAATACATATTTCCCCGTTAATCGGTCACATAGTTTTCCATGGTTTAGTGGCCATTGCGATTGCCTCTGAAGGAAGAGATACAGAGTTCGGTTCAATCCCACTTAAACTGCCTTCTGCAAGACAGAGAAATCTTACGCATGCGCAATCCGGGTGCGACCTGAAAAAAAAAACACAAATGGAGAAAAACAGTTTAAAGTCCAAAAATGGAGTCGAAAACATATACTTAATATATACTAAGGGGGCTGGGGGTTATTATACATAAATACAATCCCTGTGACTTTAAAATGCTTGTGAGGCAAAACCATTATGCAAAAACCTGGTAAAACCATACATATTTAAAAAGAGCATATGGAAATTTTCCTTTTTGTCTGTACAACCTCTTACCCCCGTTTAAACTGTTTGACTTTCTTTTCTTTCACACCACAGATTTCTTTTGATAGGACAGATCTGTTGGACCTCACTGTCCCACATGCGAGAGTTTTTCTCCTCAAGTACCTCAAATAATGTGACTGACGCATAGTAATAATTGTCCATGAAGACATAATTTCCCTTGTTCAAGAATGGTTCAATTATAGACATTACCACTTAAATCTCTCTCCACGATATTTCCTTCCTTACCAGTATAAATCTTGCTGTTTAAAAAATAGCCACTACTGAATTCTGCAAGTCTAAAGGCTTTATTCAAAATCTTCCTCGCTTGATTGGAAGGAACTGCCTGAAGTGCACTTTTCTTGTGAACTTGATCAAAGCTTCATGTATGGTTAGCTGCCTCTGAGGCCTATACACTTGCTGAAATCTAGGTATTATTATTGTTCACTTATTGTAATCAGCAGAGCCAGCCGTGGGTGCCTGGATGTTACCTACAAAATGTAGGTAACGCAAAATCTGAAGGAATCTATCCCTGGGCATTATACTAGCGAAAAAGGGAGAGCTTAATAGCAGGATCTGTGCTCCAATAAGAGCTAAGGTTTGGTTTAGTGACCCATGTTCAGTTACAGGAACTAACCCAAGCTTTTATTTCATCGGTCGTGACCGGATACCACAGAGAAGATTCGTGATGGTCCCTCTTCTGTTCTGCATATAAATTAGTTTGTTCTACTAGCAATTTCGATACCTCCACCGTGAAGAATCATCAAAAGAAATCCAGGCATGATCGAAAGTTTTCAGAATTAAGATTTATTCCAATCGGTCATCTTCGTGAAATAATTCTACTAAAAGTCTCCTCTGACCAGTCTTGTACCTCTACTTCCATTTCCTCCTCCGTGCCCTCGTCAGATGTCGATTCATCTGATTCTTCATGGTCGAATCCCGACTCATCAGAGTAAAATTCGTTCTCAGAGATTGGGTGTTAAACAAAATTTCATCTTCATCAACGAACAGGATATTTAAAACACTTGGATCATTCCTTGATTCGGAATCCGACGAAGTATTATTTTTAGCTGCCGCCATTTCAAAATCACTCTCCAACACGCTTTTCTAATTGAAAACCTCGAAATGTTTGTGAAAAATGGCCAACTCGACGATAATTCAGAGGGATGCTGTATGTATGCCCTACCAAAATGAACTAGTGGTTTCCAGGCCTCAAAACGTGTGATCAAGAGAGAGCGAAGTGGGACTGTTTAACAAATCGAAAGAGGGTTTGCCTTGTAATTGTCTGTAGTCTTGTCGACAACGATATTCGTCATCACAGGGGTCAAAGTTGGTGTGGACTCACGAAGCGGTGAGACCGCAACGGGTGAGTCCACAACAAATTCTGACCACTGTGATGACGAATATCGTTGTCGATAACAGCAGACAACGCTGAACCCCTTTTGATTTGTTTTTTATCACAATATCCAACGCCAAAGAAAGTGTTTATTTCAGAGCGTGACCAAAATCATGACTCAAAGAAAGAGCAAGCGTTGTCTATAACTTTCTCGCAATATGAATGGTTTATTTACCAAAATGAGCGTTCCTGTTTGGCTATTAAATTGCGTGAAAAATTGACGCAAGCAGCGTTGTCTAGACGCTCATGGACAACGGCAAATTAGCCAATAAGACTGCGAGATTACAAGCAGTTGTGGTAAAAATTTATTTGGACATATGTGTCCAGCTACCCGGGTGGGGAGGTGGGTAATCCCATATGAAACAGATGGGGATGCTCGTCGGAAATTTTGAATTTAACCCCTAAAGGAGACCATCTGGGCGTGGCTTAAGCAATTTTTGATCCCTAAAAGAGACAAAATCATCGAACGCTTTTATCTAAAAGTAGTTTTTAAAAGCATTGTCATAAATCTCAAGTTCTTCAATTCAATTCTGTGTGAGTTCGTGAACCCCTAAACGAGACCTTGGCGGCTTAAAATATTGGCGCTTTGCCCGGAACACCCTAAGCGAGACCAAAATCCAAAACTTACACCCCTAAGGGAGACGACGAGCATCCCCCGGGTCCAGCTAGTATGTTAATTAATAGTGTTAAAAATAGGGATATCGAAGTCACTGTTTCTTAGTGAATATCTGATCCCCTTTCGACTTCTGGAAAGGAGCAGAACGCTATCATAGAAGTTTCAATTTAGGACATGGTTGCGAGAAGAGATTGTTTTTTTCCCAACCCTTCATCTTCGCTTCCAAACCATTGTCGAACGCACGTCTTCAGGATTCTGGTTTCCGTTTTCTATACGCCCGCGGGGGAGGCTAGGCTGCTGCAGCTACAAATGTAGCCCCGCCTTTTGCGGGAAACCAAGGGTTCTGAGAACGAGATTGTTCAATGATGGCGAACGAAGCGGGAGAGGTTTTGTCGGAAATGGTGTTTTCTACTTTGAATCATTCCTCATCACGGAATCACTTGAACTTCTCCCGTTGCTTTCGACAATGGACTGAAATTTGGAGAACCCTTCTGCGTTCTGCTGTTTTGTCAGCTGGAAAGAGCTGCGTCCCCTTCTCAAAATATCTCAGCATTATTAACTGCAATGGTTTCTGGTATTCGTGTATGCTAACTCTTCAAATACTAATAAATGCAAGTAAATGTGAATTCCATTCGTGGAGTTGTTTGGCCCAAGAAGACACCGTGGGGAAGGACACGGTAAAAGACGTTGCCTAAGAACAGAGGGAGCGATTTTAGAAAACCAAACCTCTTCTACGAGCTTACTATACATGTATCGTCCTCCGACCAAGAATTGAATAAGCATCACTGTCATACGTTAGATGAACAAATCCAAGGAAGTTGAACTATGCAAAATCATATCAAACCCGAAAAATTGGACAACGGCATCGCGCACCATGCCATGCATCGTCGTAAGGATTGTTTAACTGTAACTATTCTTCGGAAAGAAAGTTTTCATTGGTCAGAGATTGCCAGAACACATCTTTCCAGAGGACAAGTCTTCTCTCTCCAGGTAGGTTCTTATCAAAGTTCCGAAAATATTGACATGAAAGTAACGAAGCCAAACGTAGTTACTAAAACATACATCTGGTGCACGATTTAGGGGAAAAATTGGGGCGCTTACTTTTTGTGAGGCAT
Organism: Montipora capricornis; assembly: GCF_036669925.1. Lineage (NCBI taxonomy): Eukaryota > Metazoa > Cnidaria > Anthozoa > Scleractinia > Acroporidae > Montipora > Montipora capricornis. The sequence goes on along the minus strand of NC_090885.1, from coordinate 10,500,167 downwards.
CACAAATCACAAAATCACTCCGCTGACCGAACTCTATGAGGGCCCGTTCTGGTCAAAATTATCCTCATATATTTTTCCCATTACATAAATAATAAATATGTGTTTGCAGTTATTTTTATGGTATGTCATCAATAATTATATCTACTACTAGAATTATTTATACGTGTACGAATTAATGTTATGTATCCTATAATTATTTACATGTATATGTTGTTTGAATTATTTTTTCTGTGTTTGGTTATTTTTTTCTGACCATGAATTAATTTTTCCTCTGCATGAATTTATGAGCAAATCCCGTAGGCCTTTGCACATTGTTAGCGGATCCCATTATCCATTGCGTTTCAACATGGCTGCCCAAACTAGTCGCACAAGTGTTATTCGAGTAAGAAATGAGCGAGGTTTTCGCAATTTTCTACATAATTTGAAGGCAGTTTTCCATCTCTTTTTGACCCCTGGTAACGAACAACTAAGAACTGACGCTCTAAGGGACGCAAGGCGATACCTTCTAGATGCTAAAGGGACTTCATCTCTGCTGTTGAATGACTTAACTAGAGCTGACCCAAACCCAACAGGGCTACCTGCAAATGCTATACAGGCACCACTGCGGGATTTAAGGGAATCCGTTACTCAGCTTCTGTATATTCTGTCAGTTGAGATAGAAAAGAGGGAGCAAGAGTCAGCTTCTACATGGATGCAGCCTACTCTGCTGGTGTGACATCAACACAGCTTGGACCTGGATGAAGACGTTATGACATCTCTAAGGATCAGCTAGAACACTTGCGATCTCTTTTTTTCGTGGCAAAAAAAAGCAGATATGCTCCAGGTGAGTGTTTCTACTATTCAAAGAAGGTGCAAGGAGTTTGGGCTTGGTGACAAGTTTGAAAGTTATTCAGATATAACAGATGATGAACTGGATGAGATTTACATGAGTATAACAGGTAACTCAAATGAAGGTCCCCTCACCCCTAATATTGAAAGGAGGCGGTTCATTGGTGCATTGAGAAGCCGGGGCTTAGGTATTCAAAGATGGAGAGTCAGCGATTGTTTACGTCGCGTTGACCCTGTTGGCACTGCTTTGCGGTGGTGGATGACCATCCATCGCAGGAAATATTTTGTTCCAACACCTAACAGCCTTTGGCATATTGACTCTTGGCGCAAACTAATAGGATACAAACTGATAACTCATGTCTGTATCGATGGCAAAACAAGATTGTTAATATATGTTTCCTGCTGTAACAACAACAAGGCTGATACAGTCCTGTCTTTGTTCCAGAAAGGAGTGGAACAGTGGGGACTAACATCTCATGTGCGATGTGACTATGGCATGGAATACTTTTATGTTGGCCAATACATGATAGACCACCATGGAGAAGGTAGAGGAAGCATCCTTACTGGATCCTCAGTACACAACTCCAGAGTTGAGAGAGCTCATCGGGACATTTACTCTGGGGTGCTGGCTTTTTATGTACGCATTTTTGAAGCAATGGAAGATGAGGGCATTCTTGACATATTGGATACTGTCCATTTATACAGTCTTTATTATGTCTTTATTCCCAGGATCAATAGATTTTTGGATGAGTTTCTCCAACAAATGAACAATCACCCAGTTTCAAGTGAAAACAACCAGTCACCCTTACAAATGTGGGAAAAGGGTACAAGTAACAATGTGTGTTGGACAACATGCATTCTGGCAACACAGCACTGTCACCAGCAGAAATTGATGATTTTGGATTAGATCCAGAGGGTTTAAATATTGTCTGTTGATCAGGAAGATTATCAGGTCAATGTTTCTCCACCATCAATAGAGGTTTCTGATGATCACTTAACCCAAATGCCAAGTCCATTACAGAATGATGAGAATAGTGGTGTTAACATCTTTAAACAGTACATGGAGCTACTTAATTCTTTTTTTAGTTAAACCTTTGTTAAACCTTGAAATTAGGAGACAATGAAAGTCTGGAAAGAAGAGAACAAGACAAGTTAAGCATGCAATGTATTAGTGATGTAGTATTCCCCATTATGTAATCTACCTTTTGACAGCTTTGTTTTGCTAGTGTTTTACACTTTGGTTGATAGATGCAGTGTAACAAAAAGGCCAAATTTCTTGGGTTATTTTTGTTTCTATTAGAGCTCTGGATTCCTTTCAATTGTTGAAAAGCACTTCTGAGTGTCTTTAGTTTTGTCCCTATTACAGTACTAACAATATAGTTCTATTAATTATTTCTGTTAATATTTGTTCCAGAACTTTGGTAGTGAATTACAGCACAGTTATTAAATTTGAGCTGTGAATTCCCCCACTAATTAATTTGGTTTGAGAAGCGGTGTACAACACAATAGATCCCCCCCCCCCCCCCCACCCCAACACACACACACATAAAAAAAAAAGAACTCTTGAGGTTTGTCAGAAACAACATTGTTTGATGTATTAATTTTATCAGGTACCATATCAGTGGTATCACCATCTTGGAAATTAATTTTCACTTCCCTTCTCCCTTAATTCCTACCTCCTGTACACTCCCGTACGAAACGAGCAGATCTGCAGCAGATCTGCAACAGATCTGTTTTGACAAAAACAGATCATCTGCAGACTAATTTATCGTCTGCAGAGTCTGTTTTCAGTCTACTGCAGACGCTGAGCTTGAATACACTTCGCGATGTTAAGACTGCAGACGAAAAACAGACTAACAACAGATCTGCAGATTATCTGCAGCGTCTGCAGATGATCTGCAACACGTTGAAGCCCAAAAACCGGATCAATAGATCATCATTGTATCGTGACTTCGGTATAAACCTTAGTTGGATCAGTCGTTACTGGTGTGTTTTGAGATAAATAAAATAGTTCGATTGTACAGATAAAACGGTAGTCGAAAATTTAAAATGCGTTAGTATAAAGAGGCTTATAAATGGTCAGCTTACATACAACGTGTTAGTAAATCAAATGTTACGTCGCTTGAACACTTAAATGAAAGGATAAATACTCTTTCGACCTTAATTTATCCTTATTATATAGCAATTAGGCACCCATACCTGACACATTCTTTCAATAGAATTTAAGAGCAGTACTGCAGGGTGCATTGGTGTTAAATTCTCAGTTCCAAACGCTCAGGGAAAAACATTTGATCGATCGACATATGAGTGTTGATAGAACAACTATACGAAAGTTGAAGTCAACACGTGAATGAATCATAAAAAGTGCAATAAGATGGTTAAATTACTGTACTGTGATTATTTTTCTTGCCTACATCATGAGATGTTTTTCTTATCAGTTGTCGTGATTGACGTGAAGGTCATGCCGACGCTGAAATCGAAAACACTCCGGCGCTCCTCAGATCTGATCACTTTTCTGGACATTCAATAAGCTACGGACCCATGAGCACTAAAAGGCCGTTTACACGACAGAAAAATTTGGGGCCGGACTCGTCAAAAAAGCGGTACGGACCCATAAATTTTATAAAGAAACACAGGAGTTTTCACTGGGCCATAGGCGCCTATGGCCCTGCAGAAACTCCAGTGTTCCTTTACAAAAGTTATGAGTCCGTACCGCTTTTTTGACCGGTCCGGAACCAAATTTTTCTGTCGTGTAAACGGCCTTAATTAAGGAAGTTTCCCTTCAACTTGTCAGTAAAAACGTTGCGTGATAGCGGTAAAAACGCTTGTGGTATAAACACGATAATCAAGGAGTGACTGAGTTCCGAGGGTCAACGTCACATTTTCTGCCTATATAAGGAACCTTGGACTGGGGGAGCTGTCACTCGTACTCGGTTTATTCGAGACCTCGACCCGTTAACATCGTAGACCAAGGATCACGGCTAGCGACTTGCAGATGATTTTAGACGAAGACAAGGGTAAAAAAATGCTTGGATCTACTGCAGCAAAACGAGTGAGGGTGAGTACAACGGTCATTTACTTAGCCTGCGTAGCATGGCGGTTTTGTCGAGCCGGGCGGTTTTTCTGCCCTCGTCCGCCTTTATGACTTAGCAACCAAAACCGCTTATGCTACGCAGGCTATCATTGACTAAGAATGCTTGAGCCGAATTATATTTTTGTCAAGTTATTCATTTTACTTCACCGTTTTGTGCCTTGTCTGAAAACCTTTTTGCTTTTGCTTTTTTATTGTAGTTAACTGTTGAGATACCGGAGCATCAAGAGGATGATATTCTCTGTCTTCTTAGGCAGCAAGAAAACTGTAAAGTTGTTTCCATAAGACCAGTACAATCTGGAGAAGGTAAATGCTATTTATCACGATTTTCCTTCATGTTTTGTTACATTTTATTTCGTCTTTTAATTTACCTACCCGTATCCTCTTCGCACTGTGTGCGCGAGGGAGTTTTCTTTAATTCTTTGGTAAAGGATTCCAGTTACCTTCCGAAAAGCGCGCCACCTTTGCAACGAATATCACTTTGAAACTTGATGCCCTTTAGTCTGAGGTTATGTCATCCTTGATCCTGTTTCCGGCAAAATCTAATTACTCATTCATTTTATCGCATGTATGGAGGTTTTCCCATCGGAATATATATAAATTGACTACTATAGCAATACCGTAAATGTACACTGAGTCTGATGCTCAGAGACTGGACAAAATGCCTATACAGAACATCGCACTTCTAGCAGCAAGAATTAAAAAAAAAAACACAGCAGATTCCTAATACAGTATTTCCACTGTGGTTGCACAATTCTGCCAGTTTCTTGCTGTTCGTCCATAAGAAAAAAATGTTTCCATCATTTATTTCCAGGCCGCAAACGTTTTGCCGTGCCGCAAGAAGATGGTCCTACGCCACCAACACCCTGTTCGTCTCTTCCCAAGAAATAAGACGTCGGGCGAACTCGCGCCTCCCGCAGAACAGCCACCTACCTACAGCTGAATCTGGAAGAATCGAAAAACATGAAATCGCTGTTCGGACTTGTAATTTCTGCCTGCAGACGCCGTGTATCAGTGTTGCGATGCGGCGAGGATAACGAATCACACCAAACACCGCAAAAATTACAAGTGGTTCTGGAGAACTCTGAAAGACTGTGGGCAGTATCTAGTTTACTCGATCTCGTTTCTGTAAATAACCTGCCAAGCAAACCAAAAAAAAAAAAAAGCATGCAAAGCCTAGCCTGCTAGCAAGTTCCCTCGTTGCTCGCAGTCTACGCGAGGCTTAGATTCTTGAAAGCAGTGGTTGCTACTCGAGGGTTTTTTTAATTCATTTGGAATGCGTTGAAAATGTCACGCTAAGAAAATACTTTAAATTCCTGCTGGTGATATTATTTTGCGTATCTATCAGCATTAATCGTTTACTTTTGATGAATAACAGACCGAATTCCTCTCTCTGTCTTTTAAATAAACGTTGTTTGATTGGTGCATTTTGTGGGCTTTTTTTAAACCGGATAGGCTGATTTCGTCTGCAGAGCGTCTGCAAATTTGCAGACTTGTTGCAGATCATCCCTGCAGACGCTCTGCAGACATTCTGCAGATATTCTGCAGACATTCTGCAGACATTCTGCAGATGATCTGCAGATAATCTGTAGATCATCTGTAGATTGTCTGCAGATCTGCTACAGATGTGCCAGCAGATCTGTAGCAGACTATAAACAGATCTGCTCGTTCCGTACGGGAGCTACTAATCCCGGGGTTCCTGAACCCACCACATTGACTAGACACAATTAGTTTTTATTCTAAACTTTATTTTACTTTTTGAAACAAATACTCCTTCTAACGCCAAGCGATTCATGGTTTACAATTGCTTTATTTTTCTCCCTAGGTCTTTTACTGTAAAAGCAGATTTTCAAAGAATTCAGAAGCAAACCATACATTTTGTATTTCAATTCTGATGAGTTTGCACAATCATGATGATGAGTGTCCGCAGTATCTCAAAGCATTGTTTTCTCGTAGGTCTGTTGACTATTCCATGAGAGAAACTGCTACCCACGTCTTATTATTCAACACATTGTGACAATGTCCAAATATGGTCATCGCGCGCTCAATATTCGTCGTGGGTACTCAGTAGATATCTTGCAATATCATATATGTAATTTTGTGTGTCACAGAGAAAAATGATAGTTTTTCCAGCTTTTTTCCAATAAAATGTGCAGGAAATTGTGCTTTGTCATCAATGTATTTAATAAAACAATTATCCTGCTCAATCTTGCGGAATATCTCCTACGGCCTTGTCGGCTACATGTAAGTATCAGGTGATATTCCGCGCGATTTCGCAGAATTATTGTTACCGGTACATGTAATTATACGTGTAGCTTAAATTCTGTGGTTGTACTGCTGTTAAAGTATTAAAGTTATGGAACTTGTTGCAAGACAAAGTGAGAGCCATTGCGTCTTTGCATGACTTTATCTGAGCAATTTAACAACACACTAGATTACATGTAATTACTGTAATTAATTATATCATATAGGTTTAATCTTATTTCTAGTTAATGCATGTCATTGTTCATTCTATTTTAGGATTGTATTTGTTTCTCAGAGGAGAGCATGCAAGGGATTTATGCCTCCCATCCCATACGGGCCATTAGGAAGCATGCCACTGAACTCTTCTTATGCTTTTTGCCTTTTTGTTTATGAAAATATAGAATGATAATATTATAGTGGTGTGTAACACTCACAGGCACCGGTTGCTGCTTAAAAGCTGTTTCTTTGGAACCTTTAATTATTATTTTTGTAAGCCAGTGCTCTGTGAGTTCTCATGTTCTATGACTATATATCACTTACAGCTCTACAGTAAAATTATTTTATATTTGTAGTGTCATCTTATAGTCCATCAAACCTTTTCCCTGTATTTTTGGCATTTGCACGTTGAGTCCATCCCATGTTAAACTGCACTGTTCAAGTAAAAAGGATTTCAGACCTGCGTGGTCCCGCTGATTTGTATTATAAAAGTCTAACACTTACGGTAATAACTTTTCGTTATACTTGGCCATGATGGTATCAACATATTGCAGTAGGTAACATGATGATAACGTATTCCTGGAGAGTTGTAGATGTGGTTAAAGGCTGCAGAGCTACATTGAATGCATAGCCAATATCTCCTTTCCCTTTGGGCGGTCAGTGGTCATGGTTAAAATCTTAATAAAGCGTTGGATCTGACCTAAAAATTCAGATCCAACACTTCATTAAGATTTTAATCTACTTTCTCCTACATCTCCTTTTATAAGCAATGTGCCATAATTTTAAGGAGCATTTTCTAAGGTGCAACGTATTCCTCTTGGCAGTTCTGAAGCTCAAACTCATTTTCATGTTTGCTACAATGTCAGGTTCCTAGAGGCAAGGGCTGTGAAGAGAAGAATTACACTGTATTTATCACACTGGCCCCACAAAGAGCAGTAAAAAACACACTGCACCTGAGAGATTGTTGACACAGGGGTGTATTGTGGCCCACTGCGGCTGTTAGCAACTGACCAGAGGTCTTTGCAAGAACAAAATTATGCTGTAAGAACATTGTAAATCAGTACGTATACTGTCCTGATTTTTTGAGTCCCCAGGGCACTTTTTTCAATTTGGGATTCTAGGAGGCATATTATCAGCATGCTTGTTTAAGAGTATTACTTTAATTTGTACAATAAAATTAGTCTCAATGTATCAGTTTTAATTTGTTTTCAAAAAAGTGTGTAATGGAATCAACCAAGAGTGGCCCTGCCAATAAGTTCATACTGACTTTTATTATGGAAAATCATGCAGTTAAACACAGAGGAGTGCTTGGCTTTGGCTCACCTGTCAACAACTTGCAACATTTTTTCCTTATAGAAGCTTCAGCTTGACGGTCCTATTTGAGGATACTATTTTCTGTTACCTTGTAAATTTTGCAATTTTTCTCTGTTACATGTATTTTCATTTCTGAACTCAAGGCAATTGCAAGGTCACTCTTAATACAATACAGTATTCCTTTATTAAAGAGGATAACACCTATTAATTACTATAAAAGTATTCTTCCTAGTGGCCCTCACTCTTAGCTTATGCAAATAATATTTGTAACAGGGAATACCATCTGTGACTTGTTGACTGGTGAATACAGACAATGGGTAATTTCAGCCGAGAAGCCTGCCTATCATATTGCTGCAACTGTTGAAATGTGCTCAACAAAGACCTTTTTTATGTATTGCCGTTGTACTTTTCTTTGTCATCAAACATTGCACACACATTCTCCATTTATAATATTATCAAATCATGTAAAACAGAGCTTTGCTTACTATAATAGCCATTACAAGCTTCATTGTAAAATTTGCAAAAAAAATATGTTCACCCACTTGGCATTATTTTGCACACTTTTCTCCACAAATCTAGTATTTTACCTGTCAATACCTCATGAAAGACTGATCTACTCAAATGTCCCCATCTTAAAAAAAATAGCTTTCAAATTACATCGCTTCTTTTTCGTTCTCCGGTGAGTGTCATGCGAGGGGCAAGAAATCACTTCTCTACCAACCAAGCAGACGCTGCAGAGTTCTGGTGTAGAAGACCTTACCAGTTTTGATCAATGAACTATGAGGTTGTTGTCATCTAGATTGGGCATTATTTCACCCCGTCCAAATCAGTTTCATCCGAGATCTGGAAAACTTTAATGTTTGATGTCAATTAGAAGATGAAGGACAAGGTGCTGGGACAGTGATTTCTTGCTCCTTGCATGACACTCACCAGAGAATGAAAAAAGAGTCAATGTTTGGAAGCCACAGTGTTGGTCACATAAATTATAGTGGTAACATTTTGCTGGTACGACGCTTGAATCACAGAGGGGGGGGGGGGGGGTGGAGTAGGGGTGGACAAATTTCTTTCTGTATTACATCTTACATTGCAGTTGGCCATTATGTTGTTGCACTATAATGTTCTCTCAGCCTTGGACATAGAATTTATATTGAGATTTGGATATACATGTAAATATGGAAACTCGAAAAAAACATCCATTTCTTTGACATTTTGATCCTGTTTAACAAGCATAGTACTTACTCAATTCAAATTAACGCATTAAATCATATCAAACATAAAAAAAAAAATACAACAAAAAAAAAAAAATTAAAAGGTAATTTCGTATCGACGAGAAATTCAAATGAAATCCTCTACTTGCCGACGTGAAGGGGTTGAACCTACTCTAGGGCTCTTTTGGGTTTGTAATATTTTTTACATTATTTTTCCTATGTTTGGTTTCAGCATTTTGGATGTTAAGGTATAATTATTCTATCTCACTGTCACGTGACCTGAGATTCCATGAGATATGCGCTGCGTATGTACCGATCACTTGATGCGTTTTATCAAGAGAAAATGAGGGGACAGAGAAGGAAGCTCCCGGTCCAGCCCTTGGGATATGTGATGTCCACGAAAGTTATTTTTAGACTTGCGGAAGACTTCCCAGACGTCCGCATGCAGGCTAACCTCGGTCCGATGTTTGAAAGAAAATATGTATTCATCAGCCTTTCACGTGCGCCATCATTTTCTCTTTTCACTAAGAACCTGAGAGCGAGGCAAGACTGCATGCGGACGTCTTAGAAGACAGACTTCCGCTAGAACAAAGGCTACCGCTCGTCTAAAAATAACTTTCGTAGACATAACATATCCCGGCCAACGCCTTGAGCCTCCCTCTCTGTCCCCTCATTTTCTCTTGGTTTTATTCATGGTCGCCTGTTGCCTTCCGTAAGTCTCCGTTTCTTTGATGTTTTTAAAGTTAAGTTTCTTTTTCTTCTAGCACTCACAGTGTACTGTGTTTCTTTTCTGTGGTAGTGGAGCTACCTTATCCACTATTTCTTAATTTTGGAATGGGCGACGAAGAAATGACAACACAGGCTCGTAGAGCATGGGAAAGCTGAAAATGAGCTCGAAGAAATGCAACTTACAATGTCTGATAAATCTAAGCAGAGGTCGTCGAAGACCAAAGTTCCTAGTCAGGAGGTAAGCGGAGAGAACCAGCCAAAATGATTCATGTGGAAGAGAACCAGTTGACATGGTCAAGTCGTTTGCTGAATCCATTTCGGCAAACTTCACAGTTCTTGCCGAGAGCATGACTAACAGAGAGACTAACAGCTTGGAGAGGATTTAAACGTGATGAATGATAACATTATGTCTCTCGTTCACTGGCCTGAAGGTGAGCTTTCTGAAGATATATCAGAACAGGTTGACGTTAACGAAGTTAGCGAAGGTTCTGAGAAGCATCCGAACGATGGGAAAAATGCTGACATGTCAGCTACAGGCCAAGCAGAGCCTCCAAGTAAAAAGAAAAGAGCTGATGAGTAAGCTGCGGAGGAAGGAAATTCTACTTCTACTCCGAACAAATTTCTTTTTAGCCTTGAGAAGAAGGCAAATACGCAGGAAGCTACAGGCCCGAAGATAAATGATACCTTGGCTTCTCAGGTAACGGCCATTATGCAGCAAAAGCCCGAAGAAGAAAGTGAGAAAAATTTATTTCAGGAAATTCTCAGATCTGAGAACTGTCCGGGCCTGTCAAAAGTAGCTGTTAATCGGGTTATTTGGGATCAAGTTTCCGCTGAGGCCAGAACAAGCGATGTGAAAATGAAACGAGTTCAGAATGCGTTGGTTAAAGGAACTACAATTGTAGCTTTAATAGCAGATCTTGTCTTGAAGAGCTCTGAAGACAAGGACAACATAGATACCACTGCTTTGTTGGACAAACTAGGGAAGGTAACCGAAGACTCGTTCTGTTGCTTAGGATAAGTCAAGTGGGAATTGGTTCAGAGACGCCGGGAGGCATTGAAGCCTCAAATTTCCAAACATTATGCTCATTTGTGTGCTCAAAAAGTCAAGTTTACTGAAATCAAAGATATCGCGGATGACAATAAGTTACCCATGAGCTGTTGGATAAAAACAAATCTTGGCACAGACCCTCCCACGCAAACAGAGGCTCTGGTAGGGGTCGTGCAGGTTTTCAAAGGTCCACCTTTCAAGGACGAGGTTCAACCAACCATCCTTTTTTAAGAACATCCAACCAATCCCGCACGACAACCTACAGCAGGCCAAAGCACAACCAGGAAACATTCAAGAACTAATTCAGGAGTCTCCGGTAAATACAGTTCAATGTAAACCTATAACTACAAAGGTTGCTGGTAGAATTCAGCACTTTTTTCAGGCTTGGAAGCACATGACTTCAGATAAAGTCATTTTAGGTATGGTCAAGGGTTTCCATGTAACATTCACATATGACCAGTTTCCATTGCAACTGAGGCCCCCTCAGTCAATTAAGTTTACTGATTGGGAATCTAGCGTTATGGATCAGGAAATTAATACATTACTTCAAAAGGGTGTAATTGAGTAAGCTAATCATTCTCAAGGTGAATTTTTGTCTAATGTGTTCCTCAAACCTAAGAAAGATGGGAGCTTTAGAATGATTGCAAACCTCAGAAATTTAAACTTGCATGTTGAATACAATAAATTCCAGATGGATACTCTGCAGTCCATATTGAAGTTAGTCCTGGTTGTTATATGGCAACAATTGATTTAAAAGATGCATACTATTCAGTTCTGGTAGCAAAGGAACATCGTTAATATCATTCTTCGTTTCATTTGGAGGAGTAAACTCTACCAATGTACTTGTTTTCGTAATGGGCTTTCATCTGCCCCACGCCTATTCACCAAGCTAATAAAACCTTGTTATGCGCATCTAAGGTGTCAAGGGCATATTGTGTCTGGTTGCATTGATGACACTTATCTTCAGCAATAGTTAGTCAATGATGCCCTTAACTCTCTTAATGCTTGCAAGATTTTATTTTCTAGTCTGGGTTTGCTGATTCATCCTGAAAAGTCTTTGCTCATTCCCAGTCAAAGAGCGACTGTTTTGAGATTTATCATTATTTCTCTTGAAATGACTATTTCCCTTACAACTGAAAACAAGACAAGTTTGTTAGAGCTCTGTCACAAAACTATGCAGAGTGACCAGATTACAATACGAGACCTAGCCTGACTTATTGGGAAATTAGTATCCAGTTTCCCCGGTGTGCCGTATGGCCCTCTTTTCTATAGTGATTTAGAAATGGCCAGAACTCCAGGCTCTTAAACTAAAAAGAGGCAATTATGATGCAAACATAGTCCTTTCTGATGACATAAAGTCAGAATAACAATGGTGTGTCGATAATCTGGAGACAGCTACTTCTCCAATTTCAAATGGCAATCCTGATATAGTGATTGATACTGATGCCTCTCTTATTGGCTGGGGGGGGGGGGGGGGGGGGAGGCTGTTTATAATGCAGTTACAGCACAGGGTACAGTGTAGTTTTACACCATCAGATGTTTGCTATGCCGAAGGAAACATTGATGCGCTTGAACTTTTAGCAATTAAATATGGTATCCAATCCTTTGCTTCAATCATCAAGAATAGGCATACATGTATCTGTAGTACGTTGTGATAATTCAACAGCAGTATCTTATATTTCCAATATGGGAGGTACTCACTCTAGGCTCTGCAATGCAATTGCAAAAGAAATATGGTTGTGGACCATGACTCAAGGTATGTGGATAACCATCACCCATATTACTGGCAAATTAAATAAGGAGGCAGACTTTCAAGAAATGTTAATGACAGAACAGAGTGGTCATTAGATCCCAGTACTTTTGAATTAATTACAAAGAAACTGGGAGAGCCGGAGTTTGATCTTTTTGCCTCTTATTCTAATGCCAAAGTTGCTTGTTACTATTCATGGAAGCCTGACCCAGGGGCTGCTCTTGTAGATGCCTTTACTCTCAGTTGAAATGGGCCACTGACTTATTGTTTTCCACCTTTCAGTTTGCTAGGCAGATGCCTGCAGAAGATTGCTATGGATCAAGCAGAATGTATTGTTCTAATTCGGAATTGGCCAACACAACCTTACTATTCCAGAGTCATGGAAATGTTGGTCAGTCTACCTCTAGTTCTTCCAAGTCGACCACAGTTACTTCAGCTTCTACACGATCCTCGCCGTCGGCATCCACTGTTCCCAAGGCTTCAACTGCTGGCATGCAAATTATCAGGAAATCCCTTGCGAGCAAAAACATTTTAGGACACTCTGCCGAGATCATCCTCGCATCTTGGCGCTCAGGAACACAGAAGCAGTATAAAACCTTTATCAACACGTGGCTTAACTACTGTTGTGAAACAGACCTTGATTCACTTCATCCCTCTGTAGCAGATGTCATTCTGTTTTTGACAGCATTGTTTGAAAAGGATCTCAGCTTTAGCTCACTGAACGCTGCAAGGAGTGCACTATCTACTATTATCACTGTTGATGGTATGTCCATCGGACGCCACCCTCTTGTAGTGCGGTTTCTGAAGGGTGTCTATAATCTACGACCACCAGTACCAAGATGTAAGGAAGTGTGGGATGTATCTACTGTGTTGAGATTTTTGAAGACATTGTCACCATTAGCATTGTTGAGTTTGAAGAACCTTAGCCTTAAATTGGTTATGCTTCTTAGCTTGGTCACTGCTCAGAGAGGACGAACTATACATCTGTTGAATATTAGTCTTATGTCTACTTATGACTCAAGTATTGCGTTTAGATTCAAGCATTCTAATCCAAGGACACAAGTAAAACCTCTGTTTCTTAAGGCCTATACTCTTGATGAAAGTTTGTGTTTTTTCTACTTTAAAAGAGTACCTTGAAGTTCACAGAACCAAGACACTTCATGTTACTGGTTCTCGACTCTTGATCAGTTTTCAGAAACCTCATAAAGCTGTATCGCGAGACACCATAAGTAGGTGGATAAGAACTGTTTGTCATGCAAATGTCTGGAATTAATTTAGATGTTTATAAAGCACATACAGCTGTAGTACCAGGGCAGCTTCAGTGTCTGCTGCCCATAGGGCACAGGTTGCTATTCAAGAGATTCTGAGCAAAGCTGGGTGGTCATCTGCTCAAACTTTTGCCATTTATTATGACAAGAATTTGGACACTTCAGAGTAGTGCCTCTCAGTTTCGGGAAGCTATTTTGATTCTGTAATGCTTCCTTTTGAGGACCTTGTAATAAATGGTTTGAAATCTATCTATTGTGTTTGTTATTTGCCATTTGGCATATACTTTTGTTTTCCCTGATGTGCCAACTCTGGCTTTGAAGTCTCATGGAATCTCAGGTCACATGACAGTGAGGTAGAATTTAAAATTGAACAACACTTACCTGGAAGTGGAAGTTCGGTGATAGTTCTACCGATCTTCGGAGTGACCATGAGATTACATGCCCATCCCTCCCTTCCCAGAGGGGAAGTCGAACCTGCATTGAGGTTTTAGGTTTTAGGCAGGTGGCACATCAGGCATTGGAAGATGATCGGTACATGCGCAGCGCATATCTCGTGTAATCTCATGGTCACTCTACAGATTGGTGGAATTATCATCGAACTTCCACTTCCGGATAAGTGTCGTTCAAATTTAAATTAACCACTTAGCCTTTTAATATGAAATCTTACGTATGTATTTAGTATAGTTAAGTTGTATGGAGGTGACCTTTCTTGAAGGTTACATACATAAAAAGTGTTCGACACTAACTCTTGCCCGATTGCCCTGGGCAAGCGAAATATATGCATGGGCAAGTAAAACAACTAAGACTTGCCCGATAGGGCAACAAGAATTTTTTTTGTTCTACTAATATTTTGCGGAACAATTTGATTTGCAACGAAGAAAGTGACAAGTAATGCGACATGGTTACCGCAAACTCAATAGGACAAAATAGCAACATTGCATCTCTTTGCTGCCATTTCTTTTTCTGTTAAAAATATATTGGTAAAAACCTGGAAACAGACTGGAAAAAGGAATATGTTCGTGGCCGGCATCATTCTCTGTGCGAAAAGAATGTTTATTATAATGGAAAAGACTTTATTAGAGTGTAATGTAAAGTGCTAGTTTTTACCCCATATGAACCATGTGAGCGTTAGCCCTACTAATGGAAATGGCCCCACACAAGGACAGCTAGAGAAAAACTCTGACCAGGGTGGGAATTGAACCCACGACCTTCGGGTTAGATCACCACTGCTCTGCCGACTGAGCTACAAGGTCAGACAGGAGCAGGCCGTGGGAACTGAAAAAGTTAATGTCACGGCAATGAACATGTACAAGTACAAGGAAGGGTTACGAGTATTCAAACGTTGGCCGTGTAGCACTTACATTTCAACAGACTTAACTGATTACAGTGTAATGTGAAGTCCTAGTTTGTACCCCATATGAACCATGTGAGAGTTAGCCCTACTAATTAAAATGGGCCCACGCAAGGACAGAGAAAAACTCTGGAACCCTGAGTCTTCCCACGGCCAAATACGCTACTCATATTGAAATTCTACCTTTTTCCATGCAATTTCAACCAGTTTTGACAGGCTTTAAGAGCATACTATTGTACAAATGGCATTTAATTCAAAACCAGGCTAATCTCAGAGAGTTATTCAAGGAATCTCCCTTGATCTCTTATAGAAAAGGAAAATGGCTTGTCAAAGCAAAACTGTGAAGGGTACTAGAACACCATGGGCACACAGCAGGAGTCACGCTGGTCTGTCAAACCCATTTTACACACATTTTACATAAAATGGACATTTTTGCAAGCCTCCTTTGAGATTTAATGGGCGACAGGTCTTTGGAAGGTGGGCAACCGAAAAAAAGTCATTGGCAACCAAAAAAAATAAAAACTCTGGTTGCCCAAAGGGCAAATTAGTCAGAAAGTAATTGTCAAACACTGCATAAAACTTCCTTTGAACTGCTTTACGAGTAGTTACCCATGAACTGCAATGACCACTCGCATAATTATCAAAAATAATCATTTCCCAAACAGGTCTGCTCTGCCCAGAAATTCATATTTGTGGTGAACATTCAGCAGTTGATGTTGTCCAGAGATTAGTAGCCTCTTGCAATGATGAAATTGAAGTAAAATACTAAATAGTCACTCAGAGAAATATGAATCCACCAACGTCAGCTATGCATTTGTCTGAGCCCTCCCGTTGGAGGAGCCTCTCTGGGAGATTGCAGAGATCCTTCACCCTCCAAATCAAGGAGTGGATTCACTCTACCAATAATAACTACTGTAATAGTATTATTTCTCCAAGGATGGCACCTTGTGCACTTCCCAAAAACTAGCAACTCAGAGACTGATCTTCAGCTGATGGATAGTGGTGATTTATCTTTAATCAGAATGGAATTAATTTAAGGATTTCACAAACACCACCATTTTGCTGTTACTGCGCACCAGTCGTATTTGTTTTTTTTTTTTTTTAATTGCATGACAGGTTTGTCATTACGAAAGACTCTCTCCTCTAGAAATCAGACAGTATCACAGTCTTGGTATACTAGGAAACAAAGTGCTCCACTAATATGGGGGCTACAATGAAATAAAATCTTTTTTTTTTTTTTCAATGAGAAGGGAAAACTATTATTATTTTTCTTCCTATGTCCTTGATTTACATATAATTATATTTTTAAATTTTTCTACCTAAAGGCTTTGATTGTAGAGAAAGAGGTTTTGGATCTTTAAAGTTTTGCTATTATTATAATTGTAACTTGCTTCAAGGATGAGCGATACACTTTGACAATGGAAGACCTGACACCAGTGCTTAGTGAATATGGTATACCCTAACTGTCAGAAGCCAACTTATTTTGTGTGAGAATTTGCAAGAAATGTAAATAACAATTCTTCGCAAAACGTAATATCTATCTTTGTAAACAGACATCAATAAAACGTAATAATGAAATAAAGCAATAGAGAAATGATCCTCGCAATTGCCTTAGTTTATTGACTGTGACACCTAAAAAATTTCAGGTTCTTCTAATGGAATTCGAACCCATGATGTAAGGGATGTCGGTGCAATGCTCTACCAGGTCAATTTGTTAGGCTCATGTGTTCCCGTGAGAGGAATCATTAAAAGAAATGTATATTAGCTATTTGAAGTGCAGGCTTCAGAGACAAAAAAGAGAAATGATCATCCTTGCACTTATTTGCAGTACAATGCTTAAATTGTCCAGATACCGGTAAGTGCGTGTGAGGATCATTTCTCCATTTAGTTCAGATATGTTGTTTGCTAAAATTTCCCAGCCCCATCTGACTCATCAATCCTTTAAAAATCTTTACTGATCTTTGCATAGATTTTTGCCATTATCACAATGACTGGTTAATTATTTTCTACCCAACAAACAGTTTTTCATGAAAGGGAGAAGTAATTTTTGCACTTATCTGAGCGGTTGAAGCAATAATTTTTTATTGTCTCTTATAATATATATCAGACTTATAAAAACCTCAGCTAGCTTCTACTCGACTCGAACCCATAACTTTTGCAATGTGATGTACTGCTCAACCAACTGAGCTATGAGGCCACTCAGGTATGTATTATTATTTGAAGTGTGTGTTATAAATGAAACTAGGAAGAAGTGATCCTCTCACTTATTGTCTCTTTTCCGAAGTGACCTGCCCCTTACTTTTGTTTCAATTATGGTAAAACAATATGACATCCAAGCCTAACCTGCACTTTACACACTCTGCCAACACAGTCTAACTCTGAGAGATTCTGTTGCCATCAGGAACATTGGATAGGAAAGCTAAACGTGCCAAGAATAGGAGTGAGGTATTTTCCAGTCCCTGTGATTCCCAGCAAAGACAGTTTAAAAGGTCTGACTGAAAATGAATACAAGACAGTCAAAAGAAGAGAAAAGTTTCTTTTCATGTACTTGTTTTTTTTTGTTTTTTTTTTCGTTTTTTTTTATAAGTAAAGAGAGAGCAGGTCACTTAAGAAAACAGACAATAAGTGAGAGGAACACTTCTCTCTTCTTCTCCTAGTTTCATTTATAACAGACACTTCAAATAATAATAATACATGTACATTTCCATGTCATTGTTTTACCATAACTGAAACAACCCAAACCTTTGTAAAAATGCTAACCTTCGGCTTAAACATTATCTAAAGCATAGTGTTTGAGCCTAATGCTAGCATTAGTAAAGGCTAACCTTCGGCTTAAACATTATCTAAAGCATAGTGTTTGAGCCTAATGCTAGCATTAGTAAAGGCTTGGGTTGTTTCAGCTCTCATGATGAAACAATGACCTGCAACCTGCAGTTTACACCCTCCACTGTGTTGGTTGCTCTGATTTTTTATTAAAATGGAATATGAATTATAAATGCAATAATGCCAGTTGAAGAAAGGAGTGGTAATTGTGTCGCATAAACAAAAACTTGAAACAACCCAGGATTTCAAGGAATGAGAAACAAGAAAGGACCCCTTCTTTCCCTCACCCCCCCCCACTTCTTCCTCCAAGGGCCTGATGTTAAGCAGACGGTTGTTTATAATGCACCCACTCGAGCCTAATCAGCTCAATGCCAAGCTTAGCTTTTCTCAAGGAAATGAAAAGATTGAGTTCTTTAATGTCATGTGGTAGTTTTTGACAGTGGTCAGCTGCCAGTGTTGACAGCATTGTTTTTCCAATATTAGTCCTGAATCGTGCTTTATAGAAGTTGCTTTTTAAAGCATATCTAGTGTTGTATGTGTGAACATCACTAGCATAGAGAAAACAATTAATAAT
>NC_090885.1:10471723-10476723 GCF_036669925.1 Montipora capricornis | reverse complement strand
TTAAAGGGGCTAGGTCACGCAATTTTAGGCAATTTCAGCACTGATCGAATGGTCATAGAATTAACTAAAATATCAAAATAACTGTTCAAAACTATAGAAGAACTCTAACAAAACACAGGGAAGCCAAGAAGGGACATGGATGGACAAAACTGGAGAGGATTGAAATGGATTGAATTTGGGTAAATTTGAAAAACGTCGGCCCACCTTTTTTCAAATTTATCTCAGTCTATATCAAAATGTCATTTACACAGCTGGAAAATCATTCTCAGTTGTTATGTGGCCGTGATTTTGCAAATGAAAGACTCTTGCTCTGCCAATTTGACGTTTAGAGCTCGTAATTAACAAAATTAAAAAAAATTACCTAAAATAGCGTGACCTAGCCCCTTAAAGCCTACTACATTATGTCGATAATTGTGATAATTCATTCATAGTACCGCAAGGCGTTTGTGCTATGTACCCAAGATGCAGCGTGGCATACGTTTTGTCCGTGAGCTCTCCTTCAAAGTGGCCGCAGCGATTCATGAAGTGTTCTTCACTATCCACGCGAGCTAATCAACATATCACGAGCTAATTTCACAAGGCATCTCAAGAATATTCCAAATTGCACTCGAAATCATGGAATTACTTATACTAAAACAAATGAAACAGTTTACACACCAACAACAAACAGCACTTCTTATTAAAGCCTAGGACATTGCCTGGGACAACACTGAAGCTCAATGCCTCTCTCCTTTTATAACTATCTTCAAGTTGCCGTCGTGTATTCCTGTACAAGGGCCTTACAAAATCACGCCTATTCTTATCTGCCACTTTTCCTTATCTACAGACTTCGTCTTGGTAAGGTATGTACGGATGTCAAAATCACTGCATCAATCTGTAATTTTCTACCCAAGAAAAAAAAAAGAAGAAAGAAGTAGTCAATTTCTGGCCATTGCATGCTTGAAGAATTGGTCTTTTACGTTAGATGCGATACCGCTAGTGACTGCCCTCCGTTCTTTGCAGGGCACTATTGCCTAGCTTTTAGTAAACTTTCTAAAATTTTAGGTTAGCTGTGAAACATCTAGATGAAAACGCCGTCTTCATTGGAAAGAGTTGGGTGTAAAACTACAATTTTCAGGAATCCATTGCTTACCTGCCGCTCATTATGTTTATCAGTGCCACTGTATCATCTATATTTTCAAAGGAGTTGGTTGCGATAATAAAGAAATCTTTCTGTGGGACTGGAGGTAATCTTTTATTAACGCGAGGCTTATGTCAGAAGCCCATTAATTAACCAGAAGTGTCGATCTCTTTCATTTGGCCTTAGCCAATCAGCTTACTGTATTATCTAAATTTAGTATAAGGGTCCCTCCAAATTTTGGCCAATCAGATATTGTGCATGATGACCGCAACGCCTTTGATTGGTCTGAAACCAAGCAGCCGCAGGAGGGATTGCTCGTGCTTAATGGAATATTGTGAATCGTGCAACGAACCGTGCCACGTTTTTCCGGCAAAAATTCTAGCAGTAGCCGTTTTAAAAATGGATTATGCTGAAATTCCATCGCAAATCGAGACTTGTGGGCTATGGTCTTCTGCTTCTTTCCTTTTCTTTACCTAACCTTTCCTAATCTACCTTACCTTGTTTCCAATTAAACCGGAGGATCAGAAAAAAGAAGATCTATTGCTTATACATAGTTCTTTCAAGTGAAAGACCTCGGCAGCTAAGGAAAGAATTTAAGCAATTGCGGAGAAGCCTAAAAAATTCCCTGGCTTGAACGAAAAAACGGAGCTTAAGCACAAAACATTTTTGAGTGACAAATAAAGGTGAACATTTCGCACGCCAACGCAATTAGCCTCTATCAGATTTTTAAGCTAATCATCTCTATTAGAGAAAGGATATTTAGCAATATATAAATAAGATAATGTCAAGACAAGTTAAGAAGGAAAACATCTCACTTTCGGTTGCCGTCCGCAGCTCAAAAACTTCTCGAGCTTAAGCTCCCTAAGTAGGGAATCTGCTGACGTCATTGTTAATATTTTCAGAGATAGCTCATTATGCAATGCACTTTCAACATTCAGTTTTTTCTTCTTGGCTGAGTGATTAGAAAACTATAGCCTTGTTCTAAGGAGGCAAAAAAATGTGACAATGATTCCCATCTCTATTAACCTATAATCATGCAAAATTGCACCGCTGCTCTACCATCAGTGTCTGAGCTCTGCTATCAAGCCGAGTTCGCATTGCATCCAGTAAGAGGTGAAAGCAAAAGTGGATGGGAGCTATATGAAGAACATAAATTAGGGCTACGGATATGAAAGCTCTTTTTCTCAATACAAAACGGGCAACCATGATACGTTACAGTTATTAAACATGGCGCAGCGTCGAGGAAAACTTGAAAATAAGAACAGGCGATTTTAGATTTAGTTAATATTTGTTTCTGATCCATAACCTTCATTTAAAATATCAAAAAAAACATATTCCAATTATCTTCAGCTCTTTGAAGTTATCTTTGTTTGGTTTTCGTTATTTTTTTCTTATATTTCAAGAGACTAAAGTCTTTGCATTAGAATAGAATACCTGAACTCCTCGAAATACCATTTTTGCTCGAGATTAACCTTTGATTAGGCGTTCTTTTTCTAGAGAGGGAGAAAAGTACGCCTGATCACAGGTTAGCTCGTCATGTACTCCTCAACTATCAATTACCTATTCTCTAAGCAACGTCGTGATTTCTGAAATGCTTGTCATTAGGACAAAACAGATGATATGCATAGATCAGTTACTCCTGTTAAAGATAGCCACTCGTTCCAGTCATACTCTCGCGGGCTTACTCGGAGGTCAATTCCCACCCCGGAGCACACTAAAATAGACAATTCCCCAACCTTGGGTAGCCGCGTCCGTTTGTGTCGAGCACATATAACTATCCCTGAAGTGCCGGTCAAAATAGGAATATGAAAGAATTGCTACCAAAATGATTTTCTGTTAAGCAGATCTTGATGAGCAGTCTTTTCCACCACCCATTCCAACACTATCTTTTCCTTAGACAACCGAAACTGGAGTTCTTGACGACCCCTCCCTCCTACCCCAGGGCAAAACCACTTCAAACAATTAAAGGAGGGGAAGGATTGGGTGATCTCTAAGCCTCTCTTCGACGGTGAAGGTCATGTTAAATTATCTAGATAGATTTGCTTGCGACGTAATCGGACTTTAAAGAGATTGTACCATGCATGCCTTTTATCGGATGATCGTGTCTGCTCGTTTGCTAATATTCTCTTAATTTTGCTTTCTTTTAAATCTGTTTTAGCGGTGTTTTACAATTGCTTCTCTACTTGTTGTCTGCTCAGGAGTGATGTCTTATTTTATCACTCAATCCACCACAGCCATGATCTACCCTGCTGCTGTGCTTCTCAGACTTGGCTTTTCCTCGATGCTCGTTTGTTCCCTTAGCTTCGCAACAGAACTACTTGAAGAAAACAAGGTAAATCAAGTTTATTTTTACCGGGCGACGTTTCATATTTTGGACTTCTTTTATGCGAGGCATTCTTTTGGGTTCGATTTAGCCGAACCATCCAAAACGACACGGAATCACATTTATTGGATGAAGTGGCTGCTTAATATTAAAAAATAGCTTGATGTCCCATGCCGCCGGACTGCCCTCGCATTTTGCAAAAGTCTAACCATTTGCAGATGGAATTCGAAAAAAAGCAGCACATTTTGCTCAGTCGGTTTTAAGATCCTGTGTGTTGATCGGGCCGGGGCTGGAACCCATGACTTGGCCCGATGCTCAGCCAACTGAGCCACCGGTGCGCAGTCTAGGATATCAAACCACTGCCGACTTTAAATCGCATTAACGCAACACATCAAGTGGCTTTTCCTTTCGTCATATTTTGAAATTCGTAGACATACCACTCTTTTGTAAATCCCGGATTATCCAATGTATTTCATTTGTTTCTGTTTCTTGTTGTGTTTGGTTTGCCATGTTTGTCTGTCGTCTTGGGAATTTATAGGCATTTGTTCCTTTTGAAATTATTACTATTATTATTATTATTATTGTTATTCATTATAGTAAATACTCTCTTGAAATGACGTAAACGTGGCATGATTCCATCCCCAATATGTTTTGCTGGAAAGGTGATTCATTTAAACTTAAAATAGTCTCCAGAGAGGGCATGCCTTTGCCAGCGCTATGGTAGATCCTTTGGAACTTCAAGCGATTTTCTTTTAAATTTTTGGATCAACGGAGAAGACCTGTAAGAGAGTTTAGACAGCCTCTCAATCTAATAAATATAGTTCTGAGTCGTTTTGGATTGCTGTGGGTTGTTTTCTTGGTAACGTTTGATGTACTCCTTTTAATGTTTTTTGTTTTTTCATTGTCTTAGTTTTCAATTTCATAAAAAAATCTGGTTTCATATTTGGCTTCATAACTTTGATGTCATATGTTATTGGAGGGCCCCTGATCCTCATTGTCCAACAATTATTTCCTAAACGAAGGTGAGTCACTGCAGGAGTAACATTGAAAAAAACGAATCAATCTATTTTTTTCTTAACCATTAAAATACTCAGCCGACTAGGGCCGTAGGCCGAGTTGGTTAAAATCAGGCGATATTCCGCAAGATTGAGCAGGATAATTGCTTTATTATTCAACGCATTGATGACAGAGCGCAATTTTCTACGTCTATTGGAAAAAAAAAAGCCGGAAAACTACCATTTTTCCCCGCGACGCAGAGATATACTTTGAGTACGCACGACAAATATTGAGCGCGCTATGACCATATTTGGACATTGTCACAAATGTGTTGAATAATAATTTAAAAGAGAAACACACCATAGTTGCAAATAAGATTTGGATTGGAGTAGCACGCACGCTATGTTATAAGATCGTTTGTCTCACGATGTTGTGACTTAGGTTATAAATCACGACGTATTAAGTGACTACATAGTGAGACGTGATTACAAATAGAAAGATCGTATCATCGAGTACCGTGAAGTCCACTAGGTTTTTACCAAGTTTCCACCACTCATTAGC
>NC_090885.1:10446723-10466723 GCF_036669925.1 Montipora capricornis | reverse complement strand
AGATACTGTCTTATCCTAGCTAATTAGCTTAAACACGATAGTTAGTTACGTAATTAATGCTTCAGTCGCTATTTCCGTTACTTTTTCTTTACAAATGAGGACTTGGTCTCACTTTCGAGATAGTGTTGACAGGTCTCAAAAACCGCTGATTGGCTAAGGTTGCCTTTCAAGGACGCGTGCGCAAGACAATAACCACTGACTTATTGTTCACTGGCGAAAAACATGGCTGCCATCGGGTGTTTATCCGATCTCCGTCGATAAAAAAACAGACCTTTTTCAGGCCAGTAAAACGGACGAATGTTTTGACTGCATAGAGCGTTTTTATGCCAGCGAGATTCTCTTTTTAGTTGTGGGCCACCGTACTACGAGTGCTACGAGGGAAATTTCTTTAACAATTTCAAGGTCAACGCGAGTCCAGGTTGCTGTGACAGTGTTTGAGTGGAAATTCGTTTGTGGAGCTTACCGGCTAATGGAGTACCATCTTGATTTCAATTCATGCGTTTATCTTTTAAAAAGTGGAGCAAAAAATATATCACTAAATTTCCAAATGGTTTCTCTTTCGACTAAATATTTGCACACTGTTTCCGCGGGGGCCCGCATCTAGCAGAAAATGTTAAGATTTTTGCATTTTTCTTCAAAATTAAGTTGTTAAAATGGCCATTCAAGTGGTCCATGGAGGCAAATTTATTGAGACGGAGGGAAAAAAAGAAATGCATGACGTCCCTGAAAAGTTAGAAATGTATTTCAGTCGTTCAAAGATAAATTTTAAAGTGAATTCAGCACCAATATCATACATAACATGCCATATAAGCACCTCATTATTGGGTACACTAGAAGGAAACCTTTTAGTTGCAATTATATTTTGCTATAGTTATTTCAAGCAAATGCCAATCGTTTGCTTCCCTCCAAATAGACCTTATCACGGTTTTCGACGCCATCTTGACGGGTAGGCAAAGCGGTCAGAAATTACAGTGTTTGTATGGGAATCCGATAGCAAATAACTTCTTCCAAAATTGAATTTTACACAATTTGTGAATCAAAACGTTAAAATACTAGGTAGAAGATTGTATTCACCAAGTTTGAAGGATGTAGCTTTCCTGTAAGTCGCTGAGCTATTCTTTTTTAATTTTCCATACATCAGTCTCAACATTTTTTTCCCGCGAACTGCGTCTAGACGTTTGTTTACCCAGCCAAATTTACAGACAAATGTGTGGAAAATTCAAAAAATTAACTGAGCGTCTTCTAGCCAAGCTACATACTTCAAACTTGGTGAATACAACCTTCTACCTAGTATTTTAACGTTGCGATTCAGAAATTGTGAAAAATTCAATTTTGGAAGAAGTTATTTGCTATCGGATTCTCATACAAACACTGTAATTTCTGACCGCTTTGCCTACCCGTCAAGATGGCGTCGAAAACCGTGATAAGGCCTATTATAGAAATAAACATAGATTAGGTTAACTCTGAATAGCCAAAACATCAATACCGGTATTCCAAGTTGAAAATTTGATTCAGAAATCCAGCTCACTAGCAGGGGGGATTTTACTGTAACAAAATATTACTACAGCTAATAATACACTTTCAACACATTGTAGTGGGTTAATGTGACAACAAAAATAATTAATCAAGAATTGGTTTTATCTTCCAGCAATAAAACAGCAGGAGGATATAAAATTAGGTATCTTCAAAGTTTAGAAAAGTTGTTGAAGGTGATTCAGTGCTATTATCCAAAACAAATTTCATGCTGGCCTACTAAATACTTCCAGTGCAATAGATTATTTAACCTCTCTTTGTGGACTCTGGTTGCAACACAGTGGTTTCAATAATTTAAATCCCCTTCCATTAGATTTAACTTTTAAAACACTCCATAACTTTATGTTTATGTAATAATTGTTCAAAGTCATCGAGCAAAAGCATACAAAGCTACATCTGAAAGGGGCGTAATCCCATGTTGGAGTTTTCTGGAGAAGACTTTCACAGAAATAACTGCTGTTACCTTTCCATATGGAAAAAATGTTTCAACATTAGGTGTAATGAATTTTTAGCAATTGCTTTAAAGAATACTAATCATTCCTACCATTTCCAAGGATGAATAAATTAAAGTTGAATGCAGTAAGGAGTAAGAAGTAAAAAAAAGTGGCATATTTTTTCAAACTGTAATCTATTTCCATTCTTGATTTAGTCCCTGGATAGTATTAAACAATGGTGGTAAAGTAAACAAACTGCCCCAAGGGGGGCTCCCTTACCAAAATGACAGGGGTTCTTTTTGTTCCTTTTTGGAGAAAAAAATGTGGATTTGTACTGCTTATGATGCTGAGACCAAACAGCTGGCGGAGTTGCTGCAGTATATTTAAGGCTATCAATCTGAAAAATGACTGGAACTGTAAGACAATTTGGTAAAAGTTATTAGCCAGTCATTTGTCACTTTAGAACTGGTTCCTCTAAGAGGTCAGATTTCTTTAGCCTACGTCCACAAAACAAGGTTCTGTTACCTTTAAGGGTTGTTTTAAAAAAAATCCAATAAGTGGCCTGCCATTTTCATAGGGAAAACCCCTCCTGAGCAAACTGCATCCTCATGTTTGGATTCCCATTGATTTAATGACTTAAATGATATAGGCAAATTTGTTCTACAATATATACTCAAATACCATTATAGCCTTTATAGTTTACTCCTTGAGCTACCAGCTTCAACTTTGATACTTTGTTCTAAAAGCCAATGCAACGCAAAGCAAAGCATGGTGGAGGTGATGATTAATCACTTGTTTTGGTTCAAATGAAGAAAAAGAAAGTCAAACTAACAATAGCACTTTGACCCTTTCACCCCTAAACCGGCCATACTTAGCATTTTACTCTGTCTAACACCAGACGATTTTACTTGTCAATGGGGAATCCCCAGGTCAGGAGTCAATGGGTTAATCACTCACTAAAAAATGTTGCAATAAAATATTATGTTCCACTAACGACCAAAACTGTACTAATAATTTGAATTACAGCTAAGGTTCCATCTGAGTTACCTGACAGCTCTTACAGTACTTCTCAACATAAAGAAAATAAATTATGTGGACTTAAACATTCCCAAATAGAAATGTTGTATATTCCAAATATCGTTACATAAACTCTTCAAGATTTACCTGCTTCAGAAACTTCAAATCAATGAATATTTGGAATAATTTTCCTGGACTCCTGCAAACTATACATGCACTTCAAGGCTGCTGCCTAAGAAAATTTTAAAGGGGCCCTCAGGGCTAAACGCTGAGAACTTAGGAGCCCAACATACAGTACATGTATGAAGTGAAAGGTGTTGCTGTGAAAAATTAAGGCGCCCAGAGCTATTCTTTGGGAGCCCCAGGCTACCGGGCTCCTGTTAGGCAACAGCCTTGTGCACTTTTTAATGGTTTGCCCTTTAAAAGTAAGACTCAGAAATAAAAATGCAAATGCAACTGAGGCTGTTTTGCCTTATCTACAAGACAAGACAACAATATCCTTTATTCAAACACAATCAATATTAAAGCAATAATACATGCTTGTGGGGTCATGTGCTAACTATAATAAAGACACACTACAGGAAATAAAAGCTTAAAAGTAACTATGTGACAGACATAGGATATCTACACATAAGGGATAAGAAAAATAAATCAATTGCTATCCAAAGATCTTATTGAAAATACACCAAAAGATAATGGTTGATTGACAAGTTCCATGTGCAAAATGGTGGAGCATGTTTGAAGTCCATCAGGACCAAGATGAGAAGTTATGATAAAAACTCTAAACATATTTTTTACCAAAATTATTTTACTGCCATCAAAACCCAATGATACCTTATGCATGCAGGAACACTGTTTCTAGCTGCAGCTCCAAATCACATAATATATTAATAAATTTTCCCATCTAAGAAAAGAACAAACATGTGGGGTGTAACCAAAAAAAGTCCAAGGCAATAAAGCTTCCTTTCAGCCTTTTCAGGAAAAACTATCCACTGTCAACCATACTTGACTCAAAACAGATTCCTTGATCCAACAACACATGACAGTCCCCCAAAAACCAAAATTACATCATTAATGCTTCCAGAAAACAACAGTCTAAAAAAAAAAAGATATGCAAAACAGTCACGAACCTGAATCTATAGAGATCTATATACATCTGTACCTACACTTCTGTTCTTCCAAACATTATTTTAACTACCGGTAACATGGATTTTGATTTTGATTTTAAACTCAAATTAATTGCAAATCCATAACTTGGTAACTACTTGAACGCAAGGATCGTTGAGTTGTGACTGCTAAAAAGTACAATAACTTAGACATTCACCAGAAAAGGGAATATAAATGACCTTAAAATCGAACTTAAGACGAATCCAGTTTATTTTCACATCAAAAGAGAGCAGCGTACAAAGATAAATGGACGATATTAAAGCATTTCTTAACGTGAAATTACAATCATGATGGAGCTACAACGCTAGACGAACGCTAAGCGGAAACAAAATTGTAAATTATTACTCACAAATTAGTTTGCGAAGTCATCTTTTGCACACGATCCGACTTAGTCTCGTCACTCTCGCCATTATATGAACTTCATGCAGTCGCTCCTTTCGGTTTAAATCCACAAGAACACCTTTAGGAAGTGTTTTCTCAAGACCATTGGAACGAAAAAAAAGTCATTTTTGATATTTTCTTGTGCAAAAAACAACGTAAACGTAGTCCACATCTCAAGCTTAACAAACCATGGGCAGCTTTAACAAACGAGAAAAACAGAGTCCGGTTCATCTTCCACCAGCAGCGAACATTTACACGAGAAGGAACCAGATAGGAGACAATATCTTTTGGATAACAGCCGCCGATCTCTCTAAACTTCGTACAGAGGTAAACTAGAAATGTCGAAGGCGCAACTCAACCGATTATTAATATTTGAACAAATGTACGAGCGGCCTGGTGAGAGGTTAAAGTACGTGGGGAAATCTCATTTGTCGTCCGCCATTTTGAAACATTGATGGCGGGAAATAAGTGAGCATGCTCAGTGGTTTTTGAGACCTGTCGATAGTGTTCTTGCTACCTCGCTAGCGGCTACAAGCTGTCAAGTTCGTCATTGTTTTATGTTGGATTTATCATCTACCGGTATATTCGGAGCCAGACAAAAAAAAAATGTATATATATACATGCTGTAAACTGATGAAGATCTAAGACCAAAACGTTTTTAAATATGTTTATTCTTTGCCTTAGTCATTTTAGAGTTGGCCCAGTTGTTCAAAGGCCGATAACGCTAATTCCAGGTTAAAAATTAACCAAGTAGTATTTTTCTCTACTCCCAAATGCTGTTCAACGCTGATATTCGGCGGCAAGACTTTACATTAGAAGAAGTCAATCTTGAAAAGCAAAAGCAAAAGAAACTTTCACCAAAAAGTTGAAAACATGAAACAAAAGTTTACGCTAATCCTGGATTAAGTTAATCGGCTTTCGAACAAGCGGGCCCAGATTTAGATCTTTGTATAGGCGTTTCCTCAGTGTTTCATCTTCATAGCGCTTTACTTAGCCGAGATATGGTTTATTGCCTTTTAGTAGTTCGAACCACGTTTCTACACATCTCGAATTGATTCTTCTCAATCAACCTTCGATTAATACCGTTTTAAGTTGTAATTTTTTGGGGATTATACTGGTTTCGATTAAAAACATGAACTTCAGGTGTTTAAACCTTGTCTTCTCCAACAACGCAGTTGAGACCCGAGGGGGGGGGGGGTTATTCCGGAATAGAATTACAGGAAATAGCCGATTTATTTTATACTTTTCTTATCTTTTTTGAGGGCCGACGCTCACTAGTTTTTTTTCCCGAGATTAAACGTTTGGACTCCATCCTGATATTTTGCAGTAGATGAAGATAGAGAAGAGCAACAATGTTGCTGCCGAAAGGGGTGGCCAGCTCCAATATTACAATATGGTGGCTTACAAACAGTATGTAAAAAAAAAAGAAGAAAAAAATAATTCGCAATTCTTGATTAGCTTCAGCGCTGTAAGTTCTGTTTTAGCAATTTTACTTAAAAAGGGACTTTGCCCAAATCTGATCCTAGCTAATTAGCTTAAACACGATAGTTAGTTACGTAGTGCTTCAGTCGCTATTTCCGTTGATTTTTTCTTTAAAAACGAGGACTTGGTTTGAATTTCGAGTTATTGTTCTTGCTACCTCGATAGCGGCTACAAGCAATCAAGTTTGTCCTTGTTTTATGTTGGATTTATCGTCTACCGGTAGATTAGGAGCAAGACCAAAGTAAGTATTTTCTTTTCATTCTTTGGCTTAGCCATTTTAGAGTTCAGTTCCCTTACGTTAATGCATTTCCTCAGTGTTTCATCTTCATAGCGCATTATGATTCTCAGTTGAGCTATGGTTTATTGCTAAGTAGTTCAAACCCCTTTTCTACACGTGTCTACGCGATTATTTGCAATCGATCTTCGATTAATATCATTACTCCATTGAACCAACGGCTTCAACATTTGCTTCAACATCCGTTCGATTTTATTGAAAAGCGATGTCCGTTTGCCCCCCTCTTTCAACCGTCTTGAAACATGTTGAATCGAAGTTGAATCGCAGTGCAAACCATTTTCCCACCCCAGCAGTCAACATCGTTGAACAAAATCGACCGGATGTTGGCGCAAATGTTGAAATCGTCTGCCCGGAGCTTTACATGCACCGCTTGTCATCTGGCTATCGCGAGAGTAGTAACCTTTAAGGTTACACTGGATTCATCTTTCGGGAATTTTAGGGCGTTTCTGTCAAAAAGAAAAACTTTGAAAGCCTTTTAATATCTTTGATTTTTGCTTGGAAAAATGGTCCGTCCAAAGTTTAACCGATTAGGAAATTCTTGTGCTCCGAAGTCAACCCATTTGTCACAAGGAAAAGTTTAAAATATTTAATTTTATTCCTGTCATATGACCTAACTGAGCAAGAACTCTGCGACGAGTAATATCTGAAAGAAAGGATTATCACTTATGATTTTGGTAGTTTTGAGACCCATGAAGACAGCATTCATGCAATAACCTCTGAAGGACAACAAGGGCGGTTAACAGAACGTCATTCAATCATTTCGGGATGGAAAGTGTGAACCAACCTTTCAGAAATAAAATTGGTGTGAATACTGTGAAGGTTTGGAAAGAATTAGAAAGCGCGCACCAATTCACGATTTTTGTTGAATGATGTTGACTGCTGGGTTGGGGAAACAGTTTCAACACATCACCAACATTTGATTCAACAAGCTTCACGAGAGGCCTGGTATTCAGTTACGGACATGGGTACGTCATTGAGAGACCGATTAGTGCGCACGCTCATACCCAACCATGTTGAAAGAGCGGGGCAAACGGCTTGAAAACAAAGTAAATGTTGAATGGTTGTTGAAGCAAAGGTTAAATGCTTTTAAGCTCATTTAGAATAAGATGGCCACGGACCATCTCGCACCAAGAAATCCAGGAGTGAACAGAACGAGTGATGAGATCAGACGCCGAAGATGGAATTGGATCGGGCATATATTGAGGAAGAACAGAGAGGAGGACTGTGTTACAGCATTGGAGTAGAGGCCAGAGGGGAGGAGGAGACCAGGTCGACCAAAAACAACATGGAGGAGAATAGTCTAGAATAGTTGAAGACGAAAGACGAGTAGCTGGGTGGCAATCATGGACGACTGTCAGAGCTTTAGCAGCAAACCGAAGTGGATGGAAAGAGAGTGTCAAAGCCTTATGTGCCTTATGGCACGAAGAGATATAGAGATAGAGAAGCTCATTTAACATCGATTCAACTTCGTTTCAACATGTTTCAACAAGGTTGAATGGGGGTCTGGAGCAAACTGTTTCTACATCGCTGTTCAACAAAATACAACGGATGTTGAAGCGAATGTTGAAGTCAGGCCTTAAATTTTTCCTGTTTTTAAGCGGTTCTCGTTTGCTTCGACGTTGTTACTGTATAAGCTCTCAATTCTAAGTGGTCATGGTTCATCTCAGAATAACGTAAAAACAAATGTATTCAGTGTGCGGGCTGTGGTGCTCCCAACGTTGGGGAAACCAACAGGCATTTTTATACACGTACTCAAATTTGATCATTTCACGTTGTTGTTTTGCTGACGACGACAAAGAAATAGACAAAAATGAAAAACGCACGTGCAGAGCGTGCAAAGCTATTGTCTTCGGCCACTAAATATGTAAATTTGTGACGTTCTCGTTGACGTCGCCGTTGTCGTTACTAAGGCCCCGTCCACACGTATCCGGAGATTTTTGTATCCGCAAATTTTTTTATCCGGATACACCTAGCGTCCACACGTGTCCGCCGTATACGCTCGGTGTATCCGGAGATTTCTGTATACGCTCTCCAGAGTGGAAATTTCTCTATACGCTGTGTATCCGGATACGTGTGGACGCTCGTATCCGTCTATTTTTGTATCTGCCGACGTCACAGTATCAGAACCGGTCTTTTTCCGCATGCTCTGTTGACTAATCCTTTGAGATGTCCGAATGCGAATCGGATACGTGTGGACGGTCGTATAGGATTCGTATACGCTACGTGTGGACGCAGATATTTTTGTATCCGCACAAAAAACTTTCCGGATACAAAAATCTCCGGATACGTGTGGACGGGGCCTAAAGCTCCCTATGATTAATTAATCTGTCTACGAATTGTTCCTGATCAACTGAAAATGGCTCGTGTTCTACCCATATTTAAATCTGGTGATAAGTCATATTTTTCTAAGAATAGATTTGTTTCTGTTGTTTGTTTTTTTGTTGTTGTTTACATATATTGTTGTTTACATACTATCAACTGAGAAACTTCCTCACAACGTTAACCTCTTGCTGTTTCCGCAGCCTGTCAGCCTTCAAGCCTCATGATTAGTGACGAAAAATAACTGACAAGCACTTTTTTACAGGTTTTCACAATGAATGCACTGTATCTGCGACATAGATCTTATGATTTAAGGCAGCCACAGGGAGATCGAGAGTCTCGCGCACCCTTCTTTCAACGTTGTGCTTGTGGATTGGGCCACGTCATCAATGACATCACTCAACAACTTTTCTTCTCTTTCCGTCTTGTCTTCCTTATGAAAGTGCTTGGTCTCTCTCCAAAAAATTCCGGCTGGTTGATTCTTGAAAAACAGCTGGTTCACGCTGTCGCGTCGCCCGTTTGTGCGATCTTGGTGGACAGAATTCGAGTTCCATTCCTGTCCCGAAAGCTTGGAAAAAAAAGTCTTGGCATTTTTGCGCGACGATTTTGGAAGCAGTGTTCGTCCCGCTATTTTTCGGTCCTTTCTACTTTTGTCAAAGTTCGCACAGTGGACAAGGGCGGATGATGATATACTTTGGAATATTGAATGTCATTTTGGGTGTCGCCGGCAGCTTATTGGATATTTCTCATTTGTCTCTTATTCCGTTCATTGCAAAAAATCAAATGGAAGCAGTGGAATTGAGCGCATGGAGGTTTTTACATAATCCTTGTCCTTTATATATGAGTTCATTTGCAATGTGACTGATTGTTAAGGCATCCTGTTAGTATATAGGAACATGCATTCACGTTTTCGGTCAAATCCGGTCTTAAGACCTCCGCACACTCGAGTTATCAGCCGTGCAAAGTTTCAATCGCGACTGTTGGCGTAAGCAAGTTCCCCAGTGTTCGATGGCGTTTTGAACGCTAATGTTCAAGCGTGCCACCGACGCAGAATATTTAAAATGCTGAATAATTTTTGGCACGAGTAAACATTTCATCTAAGTTTGCAAGCGTGCAAGCCATCGCTATACCATCTTTCACCAAAAAGCATGTGTAGTATTGGAGATACGACGAATGAGTATGTCCTTACAACGTAAGGTGTCCCGAATAAAAAATCGAGAATTACTTGAAAAATATTTCCAAGAATGACGGAGAAACCTGCGCGTGTGCTTATTTTGCATGTGCTTATATGGTCTTCTGGACAACATTAATTCAGCAACTAAATCACTACTTGCTACCGTATTAATTCGTCGTATCTCCAATACTACGCATGCGTCTTGGTGTAAGGTGGTAAGGTGATAGCTTTTCACGCGCGCACACTTAGAGGAAATGTTCACTCATGCCAAAATTTATTCAACATGTTGACATTTCGGCGGGGATGGCATGCGTGAACATCAGCGCTCAAAATGCCACCGCACACTAGGGGAACTTGCTTCCGCCAACAGTCACGAGTGAAACTTTGCTAGCTGATAGCTGTAGCGTGAAGCGGGCTTCGGGTGGATTCCATTTTTACCTAGGTTGAATATGCGTTCTATCTGGTTTAAAGCAGCTATCACCCTCCAAACAAGGACTGAAAACACCTATACGTTGCCTCAAGCTCTGTGTTACGAGTTCGAATGTTTTGAGGAAAGTTAGTTTACAAACTAAACTGAACGCAGGGTTGTCGGAACAACAACAAGAAGATTTATTCCAAAGTGAACGTAGTTTCCACGAAGTAAAACTCTTAACAACACGTATTCGATAAACTTACACTGCCTCCGCCAACTTGAATAAACACTGCTTCTGTCACACTTGACTAAACACGGCTAACGCCAACTCTCTCCGCTTGTGAAAAACTAGTTAAAAAACACTCCGCTTGGACTCGTCTACTTATATACTCTGACAATAAACTTCTAGAACTTTCTAAAATAGTAATCACTCTAATTATAGAAAGATTACAAAACACACCGATTTAGAAACGCTTACGCATGAACCTAAAAATAAACAAACTACAAACTCCCGCGAAGCTTCTAGAAAGTAACGCTAGTCACGCAATGCTATTTTTGGTAACACTCTGTCTTACGCATCTCAGCACATCCTTTTAATGTTTGGTATCATCTTATCGGTTTATGTATTTATACACTTATTTCTTCAGTCTCAACATTACAACATAGTAAGGGAACAAAGAATTGTTTTATGCTCTTACTTGTACTTAATTTAGCTTTAATTTTGAGAAAGAGCGCCGTACATTGCTTTGTATTTTAAAGCTTTTTACAATTATTATTCATGAAATGCGTGGTCACCTACAATATTCTTTTTGGATTTCAATAACACTTGTTAAGATCTACATTTCCTGCATAGTCATAAACCGGGGTAAAAATATCTTTTATTAGTAGGCACCCTCCTTAAGAATTTAATCAGTGATCAGAATGCGTCTTGAACTCGGTATCTCCGGATGCCGAGGCAGGCGCTCTAACTGCTTCCCCATGGAGCCCCCAAGTGGAGCAAACCCATGGACTAATCTATCAACCCCTGGGAGATCGGAATCCGCTTCCCGCACTTGATAATCATGACCAAATCACAAATTTAAATTTAAAGTGGTATTCAAACGTGCAATTTCCCATTTTAGGACCGCTTTCACCTACTTGAGTGGTATTTCGACCTGTGTTGTGGCTTGGATAATATTTGGTCTGGACTCCGAAAGTCAAATTTCTAAAAACAGTTCCAAGGATTTCATGGTAAAGTACTTGGTGTTAAATTTTTATCATACTTTACTGAAGCAATGGACATTTCATTAACGTTTTGATGGTTGTGTGAATGGCGCAGTAGTAGATTGCGGTCAGAATTCTTACTATTTCTACTTTGTGGCTTTCTTTGCGCTCCTCGGTGTTACATTTTGTAACAGTTCAAGGACTTCTTTTTTATTTAACTCCGGTGCGAAGCGATCTTAGCCAGCCGCCATGGTTTCCTCAACGAAATGGTTTTAGCTCCGTTTTAGTTTTAAGCCAACGTGTACTCTTACCATATTTGTAAATTATGGTAAAGTAGCTCCTATCCCATGATGGCTAAGCCAATAAAAAGTCTTTAATATTAATTGCATTATCCAATGATTGAATTTTTAATAATATCCCTTATTCTTCAGGTAATGACTGCAATATTGGTAGCATTAGGCGTTTTTCTTGCAATGATATTTCATGTTGGGACTAAAGAGCCTCTTGGCACGACCCTACAGGCGGGAAATTTCGTGGTAAGTTGAGCCTAGTCTGTACCTCACTCTAGCTGTTTTTGCTTGAAAATCTACTGCTACATTTCACTGAATCCGTTTTCTCGCCTAGTTAGTGAAGCAGAACGCCTATCATGCGCACGGATTACTGGAAGAAAACAATGAACTCTTTAAGGCAAAACGGCCAGGATCCATAGCATAGTGAGAACTTTAGTCTCAGTCAATGGAGGCCCACTTTTAAAATCTTCAAAATGATGCTACGGGCATTTAATATGCAATGGCATGTGAGATTGTTGGTTCTGAACAATCTCCTAAAATTATTGATTCAGAAGGGATTTCAGTTTTGCCTTCTACATATCTTCCGAAAACCGATGTTTTATTAAGTACTGAGTCCTTAATTATTAAAGTGCGTACTCTAAGACTGAAACAATGAACACTAAACATGGTCATTACCAAGACTGAACCTTTGTTTATAACGTGGTTGTGTTTTGAGAAAGCAGTTGTTCGTGGATCTCGGTAAAGATAGTGGTAAACGAGTGCTTGCGGACACTCATTGACATTTGGTTTAATTCCTATTATGAATCACATTTTCCTTCCTTCTTAGAGTCTTACATCTTTCACTCCCTCGACTGCTCATGGAGAATTGATGACTCGTCTTTCACCAGGTTGGGTATCTAATTGTATAAACGAGTACATTTACTTGATTTCAAGAAAGTCACAAACAGGTCATTTGGAAAGAGCTTGTTGGACAAAGTTAAATCGTGAAGTTAAAAAAAAAATGTTTAAAAAAGTTAATTCAAAACCTTAAACCATCATCCAATGTTACTTTGTTTGTCTAAGTAAGGTATACGACCCACTCAGTGTAAATTTGTTGCCTTGACAGAGCAGATCTGGTTCAAGTCTCCTCCACTATTCCTCTCGTTTAAAAAACAGTTTCGAGATAAGCTTTACCAGCTTTATTGCATAGGCTCCTTGTCGGTCTACCTAATTTGATTCAATATCCCATTCAAGGTCGCTTGCACCAGTTTCAACAATTCTGAGGGAATTTTTGTTGTTAGAGCAATTAACTCTACAACATTGGTTCACGTAACGGCAAGGTTATCGCACCATATGAAACACCAATCCTTGCTTTTATCGCTCAAATCTTTAAAATGACGATTTAAGATAGGAGCGTTTAAAGACAAAAAATATAGCGTATTTCTAGATAGCTCTGTTGTTGCCATGGCAATCAACTACGTCACATAAATAAGTGCATCTTGTTAAGCATTCATTGGTGTTTGGAATGGCACCATGACACTCTCTATACGTGTAACAGTGGTTGCCACGTGAAGCGTGGTATATGTTTTTGTCCGTGTGCTCTCCTTCACAATGGCCGCTACGATTCATTAAATGTTGTGTTCACGAGTGATCCTTATCGTGTTCTTCACTCTCCATGCGAATCAATCAACATATCACACGTTAATTTCACAAGACATATTAAGATAACGTGGATTACGAGGGTCAATCCTCAGTAATTCATGAGTGAATCGTTCTAGAAAGATAGTCACTCGGAATTGTTGAAAATAGTGTGAGCCACCATAATATTTAATGACGAGTCCATCAAAGGCATCAAGAGCGGCCGAAACATACAGAGACCAGTCCAGTAGCACTTAGACCTTGAATTTCACTCACTGATGAGTCTTCCTTCCTGAATTACAGGAATTAATACTGCGACCACTAGTGAGCGAGAATGTCCATCGCGCAGAACTTATTGTGTTAAATGGACGGCCATCAGTGACCAGAAGGTAGAGCCAGCGTCAGCAAAGGTCGCTGTTCCGAAAGAAAATCTTTCATCAAGCAATGCTAACTGCGCTAGTGTTGACAACAGAGGTTTTTCTGGTAGTATAATTGCATTGAATTCAGGTGCTGATTCTGATGACAAAAACGTCGACAAAGTTCCAGCACCCATCAATCTCCCAGCTGTTTCATTGGAAACCAAAGGCGTTCCTTTACCCGAGAATAACGCAAAAATTAGTCCTTTTATTGTTTCACGGGACGGTGAATCCGCTCTTCCACCACGAACACACGCCAATAGGACTATACAAGAGTGGCTTATTGATCCGCGCTTATACATGGTAAGTATGGGTTTATTTAGGTGACAGCCAATGAAACTTCAGAATTGAGGTCATACGTATTCCTCTATCGTGAAAGCCAAATAAAGCTCACATGTTACATCAATTAGTTAATTACAGAATAACCATTCTGAAATTGAGATTAAGCCTACTACATTATGTTGATAAATATGATAATTTATGCACAGTGCCGGCAAGGCATATTTGGTATGTACCCAAGATGCAGCGTGGCGTACGTTTTGTGCACCTTCATAATGGCCGCTGCGATTCATTAAATGTTGTGTTAATGAGTTATCCTTGTCGTGTTCTTCACTATCCACGCGAGCCAAGCAACAATCTTATCGTTTTCCCCTATTCCCTCTAATAGACAACAAAGCAAACACAACTGGTCACTTGTTAAAAAGGGGAACTGACTGCTGCACTGGATAGACCTAGTAACGGACTGTGCCGCTTATCCCGGCATTCTGCAAGCAATGAGACCCCGTTTGCGTTTATTGAAACTAACAGAAGCCCAGACAATAATAACGTGCCTGCTGCCCGTCAGGAAAAACCCCCTTTTTAGAGGAAACCTGAACCCTCCCGAATGCAGAACCAGGCACTTAACAAATACCCCGAGGGTGAGGGGTGGAAAATCCAACAACTGTAAGATAACAAAATAAATCGAAACGACATTAATAAAAAATCTCGAAACGAGAGCAAGCTGGCAGCAACGTCAGCATAGAATAGCTCGACTCAGCAAAATCCCGCCCTTATAGTACTTGCGTCACCATAGAAACTGTCAAAAACCGGCGAACCGTGAAAACAACGATTTGCTGCTATTCTGCGA
Organism: Montipora capricornis; assembly: GCF_036669925.1. NCBI lineage: Eukaryota > Metazoa > Cnidaria > Anthozoa > Scleractinia > Acroporidae > Montipora > Montipora capricornis. The sequence continues at coordinate 10,451,857 of NC_090885.1, read as the reverse complement.
ACCGCAGCAAATAACAAGTTTTCCCCTATTCCCTCTAATAGACAACAAAGCAAACACAACTGGTCACTTGTTAAAAAGGGGAACTGACTGCTGCACTGGATAGAAATACAAAGAAAGGGAGCAGAATGTCAGTAGAATCAAATCAAATCCCAAGGGACCGAGAAACTAGTAAACGATTGTCGAGGGAATCCTCGACGTAGCCATCCTTAGCGGTCTCAGACTGCCACCTGCCATGTCGTTTCCAGCATCTATCGGGGACTTGAGCGTTAGCGGCTGAAGTTGCCCCTCCCGCTCTAAATGAATGCAAACTAATAATATCCGTAGTAGGTACAAACTTACTTAGAAGGCCAACTAGAGATTCTCGTGCACGAGTATAGCTAAGCGGTTTCACTTTCTCAATAACTTTATATCCAGACCTGACCTTAACTAAAGGCTTAAACAAATAATCTGATGTCTTGTGTGATGTATCAATGCCCGCTAAAGCCATGTATCTTTCCAAATTAAGAACAGGACAAGACACTTTTCCAGATCTGCTGATCACTACTTCATTACCTTTTCGATATTGATCGGTCTTACTCTTGGTCACTTTGACAGTTAAGTGAGTTTCACTAAAACTGATGTCTTGGATTGCAAGGGCTGCAAGCTCATTAAAACGAAAGAACCCTGCGAACAAAAGTAAGGCCATAGAAATATCCCTACGTATTGGTAGCTCCCTAGAATGCTCGTATTCGGTACAACATGCTGTAAGAGCTTCAGGAGAAATGGGTGATTTCTTTGCTACAGGTTTAGCATTTTGACGTTTAGCGCCCTCGACTACGTTTCTTACAAAAGGGCTAACCATAGGGTTAGAGACCCCAGCAATGTCGTGAACCCATTTTAAAGCGCTAAAACAAGTTTCGATCACGGAGGCAGAAACTTGAGAAGTGGACAAATAACTAAAATACAAAGCGGCATCAACAACAGTAACTGGGAAAACGATTAAATTATTGTCGCGTGCGAACTTAATCCAACGATTTAAAGAACTAGTGTAATTAACAACGGTTCCACAAGCTTTTGAAGAAAAGACTGTCTGCTTTAATGCTTCAAACAAGCGGGTGAGATGAATGCTCCCACGGCCAGATCCTGCGCGGTCTTCAAGCTCCTTCCACGGGCCTTGATCAAAGAGGTTTAAACCTGTGAGAAACAGAGAGACTGTGCATGATAAAAAACAAAGATGAGATTGAAGCCATCTCCGATGTTAATATGCTACTATGAATCTTACAACACCACCTGTGAGTGTAGTGAACGATATTCAAGGACTGGTGTTCAATTAACCACCTGTGGGTTCCTTCATAAACCACCTGCGGGTTCATTATTTTCTTGCCTCCTGTGGGCTGCAATTCGCTCCTGCCGTAGACGGCTAAGTTAAGGATTTGTTTAACCTCGAATGCAACGTTCACACAAACCTTCTGTTGACAAGCAAAAACCTCTGTCACTGCTTACTGGGCGAATAGACTGCCAGTTTATGTACAAAGCTATAAGTTTGAATTCGAGACGTTCACCATGGAACATAGAATTGTAAGTCCTTCCCCTTGTCGTGGCGGCCGAACTGAATTCTGGAACTCCAACCCAGTCCAAAATACATTTAGCTAAATGGACCCCGTCTGGACACACACAGGGCCAAAACAAAGCTCCTTTCCACAGGGGTATTATTAAAGCCCCTTGTGCTTTGCAAAGCTTAAGATGGCGCCATACCCTAATTATCTGGCTTGGTGGGGGTACCAGCCAGTTGCTTTCCCCCTGCCAATTTTGGGTAAAAGCGTCCACGCCCTCGCAGCCAGGATTCCAGAAGCGGGAATTAAATCTAAGACATTTGGCGTTATACCAAGTTGCGAACCTGTCAACTGTAAAGGGGCCCCATAAAGTGCTGATCCACCGAAAAATGTCTGGACTAATACCCCAATCGTTAACGTCTGTAAGTTTGCTGAGATAATCAGCCAACTGGTTCTGCTCCCGGGGTACCCACACCGGGACAACCACAACGTGATTTTCGGCACACAAATAGACGATGTCTTCAACCAATGATTGAAGATCAGGTTTCGTGCTCCCTCTGTCGATAACACGAACAATGTTCTGATTATCAGTATGCCATTGTACTTTATGTCCTCTAAGGCTATGTCCAATGGACAATAACATATTGTGTACAGCTTTCAGCTCTCGCCAAGTAGAGCTCTTTCCCCTTTCATTAATTTACCATTGCCCCTGACACACCAAAGTGTGTTTTGCGGAAACTACGTAACCGCCAAAGCCCTGCTCAGATGCATCTGAATAAACCACGGAATCAAAAACATGAGGCTCGTCGAACAGCTTCTTGCCATTTAACTGGCCCACATTTTTATCCCAGAATTGTAGCTCTTCTCTAACCTTTGAAGAGCAAGGAATGATGGCATCCCACGATTGCCTAGTTTCTATCGCGAAATACATGTGTCTGGTGTACAAATAAACGGCCGAACCAATGGCTTTTGACATGGATATAATGCGACCGGTAACCTGGGCTAGGAGTTTGGCTGAAACATTGTCAATTCTATCCAGAACTGATGACAGGGATTCCTTTAATTTTGACAACCTGTTTTCAGTTACATACAAACGGTTTTCTGACATATTGAAAACGTGACCCAACCAGGTCTGGGTAAGGGATGGTTCCCAAGCACACTTATTTCCGCTGAGAACGAAGCCCAATCGGCCAAGATCTTCCTTGACTGCTTTGGCGTCAACAGTAGCGGACTCTTTGGAAGAATTGCCGCCTAAACCGTCGTCCAAAAACATGCAAATTCTCTTACCTGAACCCCTCCAATGACTTAGCAGAGGTTTCAAGAGTTTGGTGAATATGTAAGGAGCGGTGGACAGACCAAACGGTAACACGTTAAAAACGAAATAAGTCGCTTTACCCCGATAGGACCATTGGAATCCTAGGTAAGTTCGATGACTTGGAAAAATTTCAACGTGATGATAAGCACTCTTGATATCGAATGTATACAGATAATAACCCTCCCCTAGTAGATCCAGGGCTGTGGTTATGTCTTCGCATTTGAATTTATACTTAAAAAGGTGGGGGTTAACATACCGTAAATCGAGTACCAAACGTCTTTTCCCATCGTCCCGGGTTGACACAGTGAGAGGATTTACTACCCATGGCTGGCTTTCAACGACGGAAATACACTGGGTGCCTAAGAGATCATTTAAGGCCTCCTTGACGAAGTCGTTATTGTCTAAGGCAGATTTATTATTCCGCAAAACGCAAGACTCCGGAATACTGTGTAATGGTAATTTATAACCCTCTTTAATCACACTCAGAACCGCTTCAGTGGGCTCTAGCTCTTTCCAAGCTAAAATATTTGTTTTAAGCCTCCCTCGAACGCTGTCTGGACGGCATTCCCGCTCTAGAAAATCTGCCTTCTCAAAGGGTCTACTATCTATTTCAGAAAGTCCAGAAACATGCTCCGAGGCATCATTGCTCCCCGATAGGGATTCGCTATCACACAAATCAATAAAATGATTACTTAACTTCTTTCCGTCTGGTTGCGTCTGTGCAACGACCAACAAAGGACATTCAGCTCGCCAATGGCCTGGTTTACCGCAGCTGAAACACGTGCCACGTTTCTGGCCGGGACCGCCTGCAAATGGACCGATATTTCTTGTGGCACCCGCGGACTGTGAAAAACGGGATGTGTAATTCCCTGATGGGAAAGCGAACGAGCTTTGTAATGGCGAAATAGCTGTGTTTCCCACTGCTCTGGTAGACTTGAATGACCAGGAGCGAACCCTCGCAGCCTTGGAGGCGCGCGTTTCGGCAAGTTTTCTCTGAGCTTCCTTTTCGGCCTTTTTCATTTTCTTGGCGTCCTGGTCGTTATCGGCGAGTTCGTTGTCTAGGTATTCGCCGACGGTTTTCCAGCCATACTCAGATTTGTCTGCTATTAAAATAAGCTTTTGGCGTCGATCAATAAGCTCGATACCTTCATTCAGCTTGGCGATACATGCGTCCTGTTTTCCACTGTTGACGGCGTCTTTGGCTTCACTAACCACGGACTTCACCTGTTGGTTGTGTTTGAATTGTTGTTCGTGCCCTTTCTTTTTGAATGTACGTGATTCCGTAAGGCGGATCTTTTTTAATTCACTCATTTGGGTGTTGGAGGACTCTTCCAGCTGTCTTTTCATTGAGTCTAGTTTGTTGTCGATGATTGAAGAGAGCTTTTCAAGCATGCTGGACTGCTGCCGGTCAAGTTCGGCTTGAAAGGCTGGATCCATCTGTTTGGAATTCTGGAAAAACGGTGCGTCCTAAATACAGGATCTGAAGACTTGAGTACTGTGAACTGGGCTAACGAGAAAACTTGATTTGAAAATAAAAATCTCGAAACGAGAGCAAGCTGGCAGCAACGTCAGCATAGAATAGCTCGACTCAGCAAAATCCCGCCCTTATAGTACTTGCGTCACCATAGAAACTGTCAAAAACCGGCGAACCGTGAAAACAACGATTTGCTGCTATTCTGCGAACCGCAGCAAATAACAAATATATTCTTTTGGTCAGCTACAATCGCAGGGGATTATATCACCGCAGAGATCTTGTTAAAATTATTTCTATCAGTTAAAGTAGGGTTGACGAGGCTTAAAATCGCACGAAATATAAAAGCGCTCAACAACGGTTTATGGCACCAATAACAATAATAAACATGAAAAAAATGTCCATTCTGATCAACCTCGTTCCCAGGGTCTCTCTTCTCAGCCTCCTTTGTCGAATTCCATGTGTAGTACATAAAATACCTGCCCGTGAAACGTTTTGTCGATGCTCGTTTGACCACAAATCAAATGCATGCTGATTCCCTCAACCGTAATGATAACAAGGCCTACATTTTCTCCCTCCCCTAACACATATTTGGTCTACCTGCCAAATTTTGGGAGGCACGTGACCAGCCTGAACCAGGGTCTTCCTCCTCAACTACAAAGGAGTCAGAGAAGAGAGACCGTGGGAACAAAGTTGCATTCTGATTGACTGAGAGAAATGCAATTTTAAGGTAACACAGTGCACAAAAGTGGTAATTGCAATTGTTGTGTAGTCACTCTGCAGTGAAACGAAAACAAAATAATTTCTAACTTAGTA
>NC_090885.1:10436723-10441723 GCF_036669925.1 Montipora capricornis | reverse complement strand
GCTACAACGACCATAAACGAATTTTTAAGAGTCCATACATACCCTTCTGAAATCATCACGGCAAAATGCCGCGAAATTAGAAGCAACAAGAGAAGATTTATTATTCGAATTTACGGACGTCATACCTTCCTTAATGCCTTATTTTCTGTTGAATGAATGAATGAATGAATGAATGATATCAATAAAACTGTTTAAAGTAGTGGTAAAAGTTGGAAATCTGTCTCCTTTTAGCGGCGCTACAGCGGTTCAAAGTCGGCCAAAATCCCATGCATTTACTGTAAATTTAGCCGTTTTTGCCCCCCAGACAAGATGGCGGTCAAAAACCGTGAAAGGGTCTATTATCTAGATACCGTAAATCCTCTATTAATTCCCCCGGGGAGCTTATTTTTTTTCAAGCACTTTTGAGGGGGAAGGGGAGGAGGGGCTTAATAGAGAGGGGGAGGGGGCTTATTCAGCGAAACGCATCACCTGTTGCAAAAATACCGTGGTATGAGACAGAGTAGACAGAGTATCTTACATGGAGATAGCGCCGCTTAGCGTCCACCACAGTAATATTTGTGCCACGCTTTTCAACGAGATCCTAATTGATTCAGATCATAGGCTACGGGCATTATTGCCGCCTTCACATCAGGCCTGCAAATATTCGCTTCGACGAACACGCAAATTTGACATTCCTAAAATAAACACGAAACGCGCAAGAAATAGTTTTATTATTAAGTCAAGTTTTAATATAAATACGGTATAAATCAATTTTAGATCTTGTAAATAGCTTTTCGAACGTAATAGTTCTTTATTATATAGCTTTATTATATACTTAGGTAATTTTTATTATTTACATTTTAACAGTACGCAATTCAGCCCTTGGCTGCCATGTATTGTTTTCAATAAAATCTATCTATCTAAAAATCTATCTATCTAGTAGACTTACGCGTTGTACAATTAAAGTCACTGGCAAAAGTATTTAATTCACTTGTGGGAGCCTAAAAGTAACAAAAACACAATTCTATTCTTCAAAAATGTGCTTTCGGCCTCATGTTCTTCGGTAATTTTTATGAGAATGGTTACTTGTATTGATTTGTCGCACACAACTTACAAATGAAAATCTCTGGAAAACTCCTCTTAAATTTACATTTGTTATCTCTTACATGTAAATGTTTTATAAACAGCCTTGAAATTTATGATACTATAATTCTACGGTACGATTGGGGGAGGGGGAGAGGGGGGGGGGCTTATTTGAGAGGGGGGGGGGCTTAATAGAGGATTTGAGGTAGTTAAATTTGCTCGACACGTAATCGACCTTAAAAAGATCATGTTATGCACTCCTCTCATCGGATGATCATGTCTGCTCGTTTGCTAACATTCTTTTAATTTTGAATCTGTTTTAGGGGTGTTTTACCATTGCTGCTCTACTTGTTGTCTGCTCAGGAGTCATGTCTTATTTCATCACTCAATCCAACACAGTCATGATCTATCCTTCTGTTGTGCTTCTCGGGCTTGGCTTTTCCTCGATGCTCGTTTGTTCCCTCAGCTTCGCAACAGAACTAATTGGCGAAAACAAGGTGAATAAAGTTCAAGTAATTTTTCAGCTAATTTTTATTGACCGTTTCGTATTATTTTCACAAGTTCTAGAACTTTTTATGAGAGAAATTATTTTGGGTTTGATAAAGCCAAACAACTTTGGCAAAACAACACAACATGGAGTGGCTGTCTAAAATCATATCCAGGTCTCCTCCGTTATTCCGAAATTCATTTTAAAAAACTTTATTATAAAACATTATAACAAGTTTTCTGGGTAACGTTTGATGTACCCCTTTCCACGATGTTTTCATCTTTAGTGTATATGTAATAGCTTTGTCTTTTCAATTTCAGAGAAATTCTGGTTTCATATTTGCCGTCATGAGTTTGATGTCATATGTTATTGGAGGGCCCCTGATCCTCGTGGTCCAAAACTTATTTCCTGAAGAAAGGTGAGTCACTGCTGGAAAAACGTTGAGAAAACGAATCAATATATCGTTTTTGTTGTTGTTGTTTCTCAACCAATAAATAAGTAACAAAAGAGCAAGAAGTATTTTTATTAAATTCTCCACAAAAGTACATCTTGTCTAACTAAAATTAGGAATGTCGTAAAAGAGATAATATTATTGGTTATCATGGTGAAAAATAGGAATGAACTAGTATTGCGAGGGGACCAAGAAACACGACAACAAAGACAGGCATAATTATTTGCATAAAAATATATGCACAAATAGTGCTGAAAGTTATTTGAGACTAGTAGTAATCTCGGATTATTGAAGTGCTTTCGAAAGTCGCTTGGAAGCAAAAAAGAATGGTAAGGGAAGAAATTCAATCTTATAAAATGAAGTTTGAGGATCTGAGCATATACTTCTCGAGATGGTTTAAATAAGCGTCGAGTACTATCATTCATGCGACAGGACTGAAATACTTTTCTCTGAGCTAGACTTCGCTGAATCATATATAACTAAGCTGGTGCGTGTCTTCAAAATAACTGCGCAAATGGCCCCTTGAGAGGACATGTCGTTTGCTAGTAAAATACTAAATCCAGAAAGATTGAAGAAAATAAAAGAGAATCGAGTAGCTTCGCCACCGAGGCTGACATGTTGATCATTTCCTAGTTTACTTTAATTTTTTTTTTTCACATTAAGTTAAAGCGCGAATTGCAGTGGTCATTAGTTCCATTTTTCGAGTGAATAAACTACAGTAATATAAATGAGACGATCTTGAGACTTGACATATTCACTGCTTCCCTTCAATCCCTGTCGGGCGGGGGTTGGTATCTGGATTAAGAAACCAGTGTACGACACGTGATTGCCTTTCGTAAACGCCGTATGAATCGTAATGCCTTTTTGAAATTGGAATACTCATATTCCACCGAATCCTGCCTGACCATTCATCACTTTTTATGAGAAAAATTCTGGGAGCAAATTATCATTGATTACGAAGTGCGTTCGATGGGAGAACTTTGGAGGTTGGAATCACTACACGGGCGGAGATGCCGTGAAGACGATGCATTTATGTAAAGAACGTCTATCGAAGTATGAAGCTAGTGTAATGTGGCTAAAACAAGGAACGTAAAGAGGCCACTAAACCTTTTGAGACCTTGATGAATACTTCCTGCGATTGATAAATCTTTACCTACGGATCGACGAATGCACAAGGATGATTCCACGAAGGCAAGAGAACCACCAGCTAATGCCCCTGTTCCTACTTACTGCATCTTCCCAAAATCATCTCCAACAAGCGAAAAATATCGCGGTGAACGGATTGATCTAATGTTGAAAAGCATTTATAAAGAGCCCAGGTCCCACACTGTCACGAAGATAGGCTCGCAGCAATAATATATATGATCGTTTACAATTACGAAGGTCATATAATCGACTACCGTTAAGTCCACTCTTTTTTTTTTCCAAGTGTCCCCGACACATTACAGACTTAAATTAAGCGGAAATACGACGGCGACTCTCACGAAAACGTCACCTCAAAATATAACTTTGCACCAAGTCTTCAGCGATTGTTCCGTCTCGTTCACGTCGTACATTATGGGAAAAGTATCCTAAAAATAATTTGGGTACGAGTGGTTTCAGAGTGAAAAAAGACAATGAAATATTTAAATTTGGATGCTCCGGTTGTCGTTAAAACCTCAACTTTGGCGATCATTTCACGTCTTCGTTGTGCAGAGTACCGCAAAAATATGCACTCAAATGTGTGATGCACATTCAGCCGATTTTAACCATTGATCAGATCACTGTGTTTTGGCATTTGTCGTTTCCGCAGCTGTCGTCGTTTCATAAAAAACTCCCTATTGTTTGTAAAGCGTACTATTCATTTACCGGGGATAACATTCATCATCTCCTACTCTACATTATACCTCCCAAGTACTACAACTTTTTCTCTTATTTTTGTCTTCAGTCAGGGTACGCATTGCGCAGAGTGCGGAGATTATATGCGTCATGTGTTTTGTTTCGTGACCAACGGCCTCTCCACTGCCGGTGCTTTGGTTGTGCTGCTGCTCCACTGCATTGATGGGCTTCGCAGAAGGAGGTACTAAATTGTTCTTGGGGTATTGAAAAACGTCATTGCGTAATTCGTATTTTTTAAAATCTGAACACCGTCAGGGAGTTTTCTTGATATCCAGGAAGTCAAGCAAGAGAGCTTTGCATTGATCATCGCTCCAACCAAGAGTCAAACAAATGAAAATCAATTTTCTTCCTCTCTCAATTTTTCCCTTCTACTTTGCCATGACCTTCGCAGGGATGTTAAATTGAGTAATCCGGGTGTCAGTTTTCTTTTCTCTTATAACAAAGAGGACAACATTTCCCAGTCTCTGCCGTTTCAACATATGTGCCAGTGGCGGATCCAGACCTGGAGGTTAGGTGGGGGTCCGCTCTCAAACATTTTGTTTTTGCCCTTTCACAGTGTTAGTGTTTTATGGTGTTTTGGTGGCTTCGGTCCAAAACCAAAACTAAGGGGGGGGGGGGGGGGGGAAAGGCTCCCCTTGATCCGCCACTGGGTGCAAAGAAATATTCCATGTTTGGGCAACAAATTTCCTAAGCAGTTTTTCTTCGAACACATTTTACTGAAGTCTTCTCAAAAACTTGTAGAACATAACGACCACTTTGTCCAAGCAATGAGTATATAGACCTTGTTTTCTTTATAATTAAACTGCATGGGTAAACTAATCTTCTCGTTACTTCATTTAATAGATAATCTTTAACATTTTTGAACAGCTCCTCGGCCAGTGAAGATTCAGAAAGTTCCTAGTCTTTTGAACGAAGGTGAAGATCCTGACCAGTAGATTAATTTTGCTTTTAACAAAGACGTCGGGAAGAATTGCAAGCGCCAGAGAGACACTGGGTCGAGTCTACATTGAACAACTACATACACCTTATTCCAAAATGGCCTCATTTAAATATTCTTTTGTTTTTATTCAAATAAGCCCTTGATGCCTCTTTCTTAAGCTTAAAATTCAAAAGAATATTTTA
>NC_090885.1:10421723-10431723 GCF_036669925.1 Montipora capricornis | reverse complement strand
AACGTGCTGGAGAGGAGGGAGGGAGGGAAGGAGGGAGACTGGTACTTTCTAGACGCTTTCCAACCTTTTCTAAATCCTCCTTCGCCTTCTCATATTCATTCAAACAAACGAATGCCTGTAGAGACACAAATAGAAAAACTCGCCATCTGAACCAGGTTCACAATACGGTATTCATTCTCTTTGTTTTTTTGGTGTTAAACTTTGGAATTCATTAGCTCTTGATGTAAAGCAGATTATTCCCTTTTTCTAGATTCCGTCAAAACACCAAGAACTCTATGACTGACCGGTATAAAAATGATACTGATAATTAATTAGCTTCATTTTATACATAATTCACATTTTCCCGCGCTTTGTGTCGGCTACGTGTAATTACTTCGACTTTTGATTGGTTTACTGGATTGTCTCCGTGCTTTTTGATTGGCCAAAGTAATTACTTTGTTTCTGGTTTTACAACTCGATTGAAACTCGCTCTATTGTTGAAAATTGGAAGAAAATGATTACTTCGTATTAGATGTCAAAACTGGGCGTGCATCTAATGGGCCATTTCCCCGTTCATGTCTGCCTCCTGTTCAAAGCGAGTCTAAGTGCAAAGTTTTTGTGATGGTAATTACTTCTGCTTTACATCTGAATGAAAACTTCACACTTAGACTCGCTTTGAACAGGAGACAGATATGAACTCGAAAATGGCTTATTGTTTGCGTTTCTGGACATAAGTGAGGGTCTTCGTGAGCTTTAAATATTAAACCAATCGAAATTCGTTTTGTGTTAATTTGAAAACATTTATAAGTTTCGTATATATTCATTAAAAATAAGTTGATATTGTAAAAAGTGACTCATTTAACTGGCATTTTAAAAGTAAGGATATAAAAATGAGAAAAAAACAAAAAAACCCAATCTGTGGTTAAAGGCCGTATTTGAATCTAGAGCATCCACAAGCAAATTCAACATCTTAAAGCCCCTGATGTTACATGTTGAAACTCTTAGCTAAAACTTGTGTGCAACGGAGATGCGAGACAAGTTTCAGGTTAGGCATTGTACCGGCTAACATGGTCGGTTTCGTGAAACTTTTTTTGAACTTCCGTTGCGAGAAAAGTTTCAAGAAAAGTAGAACCACCTACTTCTGCAACGGTGGCAGCAATCGCAGTGGTGATAAAAACAGGAGTTTCCCCGTGTAACAACACTTTGTGAAACTGGTCCCGCTCGGTCTTGTTACGCTACGCAGCGTAAGCCAATCAGAAACCGGCAGAAACACTTTAACATCACCTTCAACGAGAACGAACCAGTTTCGACCTTTCATGTTACACGGTGCAACGCCTTCTGAGACTCGTTTTGCCGCGCCGTTTCACACAAGTTTCAGTTAAAAGTCTCAACGTGTAACAGCGGCTTAAACGACGAGGCCAAGCCAAACTATTCTAAGAATGTCGCTTCTACGTTGCAAAACAATTCAATAGGGAGTTTAAGCAATGACAACGGCGACGGCAACGAGAACGTCATCTCAAAATATAAATTTGCGTTATTTTAATCGCTTCGTGACTATTTCAACGTTTTTAATATGACAAGGGTGTGGTCGGAACGCCACTCCATTTTAGGAGAGAAAATGAAAATTTATCCTCAAGTGCTGACGTTCTTCATAAAACCTCAAACTTGACTATTTCACGTTGTTGTTTTGCTGACGACGGCAAAGAAATGGACAAAAGTGAAAACCGCACGTGCAGGGCGTGCAAAGCTATTGTTTTTACCCACTAAATATGCAAATTCCTGACGTTCTCGTTGCCATCGCCGTTGTCGTTGCTTAAGCTTTCTAATAGTTACGCAAGGACGACTCGACGACGGCTACGAGAACGTTGTCTAAAAATATTATTTCCTGTTACTGTAATAATTTTGCGATTGCTCCAAGTCGCTTGGCAAGGAGAATATGAATCCACATTGTCAGAATAAAATTGGTGAGAACGGTGTGGATATTTAGAGAGAAAATTGAAAATTGATCGTCAGGTGCTCGCGTCCTCCACATGACCTCAACTTTGATCATTTCACGTCGTTGTCAAGACGAGAACGGCAAAGAAATGTATCAAAATGCAAAACGCACGTGCAGAGCGTGCAGAACTATTGTTTTTGCTAATTAAACCCATTGTTTTGTTGCGTTCTCGTAGCCGTCGTCGTCGTCGTCGTCCTTGCTTGCTCCCCAATATTTCTTTACTAAAACATTTCCTACAAGATTCTTTACCAGGAAAAAGCAGACCCTTACGTTTTCGGAAGGGATATTTGTGTAATTTTTGGCACTTGAAAAGGTCACCTAGCAGTTTCGGAGGAGGAAATGGTCGGGTTGGAAGTCCTTAGAAGATAGTAACGTTCAGCTAGCAATTTCTGAAATGAACATATATCGTTCCATAAAATTCTCAGTTTTCAGCTAAGATGTCCGAAGAGATCAAATTTCTCCAGGTGATAAAAACATCTCTTTAGACAGTCTGGAGCCTAGAAATCTCACTCAAATTTTGCTTGTTGGGTGCCCTTGACTTGAGTTTACTTGCAACGGTCCCACATCAATACATAATAAAAGCTTCACAACCACTCGTCAATCAATCCACTGTTAAATTGACATTGTGTGAACTTACCTGGCCTCTTCTGAAGAGAGACTTAAGATTTGTGGGTGACATTGCAAGTACCTATAAAGGAATAAACGCGTGGTCAGACCCATGAAACTACAGTAACAATAATAGGGAGCTTAAGCAACGACAACGGCGACGGCAGCGAGAACGTCACGAATTTGCATATTCAGTGGGTAAAAACAATAGCTTTACACGCCCTGCACGTGCGGTTTTCACTTTTGTCCATTTCTTTGCCGTCGTCAGCAAAACAGCAACGTGAAATAGTCAAGTTTGAGGTTTTATGAAGAACGTCAGCACTTGAGGATAAATTTTCATTTTCTCTCCTAAAATGGAGTGGCATTCCGACTGGTGTCATCTTGAGGAAATACCACACCCTTGTCATATTAAAAACGTTGAAATAGTCACGAAGCGATTAAAATAACGCAAATTTATATTTTGAGATGACGTTCTCGTTGCCGTCGCCGTTGTCATTGCTTAAGCTCCCTAATGAAGGGTAAAAGGAGACACGGGTGGCAATAGAAGAGAGAGAAACAATATAAATGAATAAAAACACGTAGTAATCGTAACAATGACATGGCTGATCCAGTCATATTTATGGGTCTGTCTTATTGTCATATTATGTCGCAGGCTCCTTGCCTATCCGTTTTGGAAGACATTTTGCATTGAAGAGGACTTTGTGATTGCATATATGAGTGGATACCTTTCTCCTTCTAGCTTAGTAATGAGTCAAATGATTATCATTGGTTTGCTACGTTTTACGGCACATTGAACTGAGAGCCTCAGAAGTACCATGGAGAAAATGGCCAATTATGTTCACTTTTACAATGTAGTAGAGAAACGTGGTCAGACCCATGGAACTACAGTAACAATAATGAAGGGTAAAAGGAGACACGGGTGGCAATAGAAGAGAGAGGAACAATATAAATGAATAAAAACACGAAATTTAACTTTAGTAATCGTTACAATGTACATGGCTGATCCAGTGATATTTATGGGTCTGTCTAAATTGTCATAATGTCACAGGCTCCTTTGCATTGCAGAGGACTTTGTGATTGCATATGAGTGGATCCCTTTCTCCTTCTAGCTCATTAATAAGTCAAATGATTATCATTGGTTTGAGTACTACGTTTTACGGCACATTGAACTGAGAGCCTCAGAAGTACCATGAAGAAAATGGCCAATTATATTCACTTTTAGTAGAGAAACGAAAAACATTCATATGCTTGAAAACGTTAGTAGCCTTAAATGTTAAAAAGTGGTCGACTTCAAGCACTTTTTGCACCCATTAAAAGAAGAATAACTGTAAGGCAAAAAAATCATGTAAATTAAACATAAAATGAATGCAACTTAATTGAAAGAGTTAGGATTCAATACCGGATGTTTCGACGCTCCTAGCTTAAGTGTCTTCTTCAGGGGTGATCTACAGTGTAAAGCTGTTTTCTGGAGCTAAACTAAACTTTTCCACAAAATACTTGAGGGCATGACCTTTATTAAGTCCTAAAAGACAAGCTGCAACAATTACTTAACAATAAAATATTTCTAACCTTTGTACAGTTTTCAGCAACAAATTCAAACTGTTCAAGCTTTCCCTGGCATGCTGCTAAATTTAGGAGGCACGACACTCTTAGTTGTTCAAACTCATCTTTGCTATCGTCAGGTAATTTGTCACCAATTAAGATAAGCTGCTTCAAAGCCTGGCTATACCGTCTGGATGCACTAAGTCAATTGCTGGCCTGTAAGAGATTTGAAGACGGATGCAAAGATTTTTGTTTTAATTTTTGTATTTGGGAGCTTTACATTACTTTTACTAATGCCAAGAAGCTACATGTATTTAAATGGAAGGCTATAATTTTATTGCTTATCACCTCTGATCAACAAAATTTTCTCAGAAATCATCCCAAATGTATCGTGTTGTTTTTTGAAATTTGCATTGAACTTTCACTTTTTTATTCACATTGAAAGATGGGAAAAGCGGTCATAGTTTGATTCATGACCAAGCAATGGAGGGGAATGGACCCGATGCCGGGTTGACATCACATATTACTTAGCATCGCTGTTTTCAAAGTACTATCACAATGCACAGCAGTAGGTGATGTCAACCCAGTAATAAACCCACTCCTCCTCCTTGTATGGTCATACAATGTAGATCAAATTACATGTCAACCATTTTTTTTCCACTTTTATGAAGAGTGACTTTGAAGGAGAGTGTTTAGCACGCCAAATGATTAGTGTTAACTAAACAAGTGAAGAGAATTGTTGAGAGGAAAGGAATGTTTGAGGTGATAGACACTTTAATCATTAATAGGCAGTGGTAAGACCCTTTTGTCCTGAAATATTATTTGTCAAATCAAGTAAAATGTTTGAGTGCAATAAACAAATGTTGAGGAAAATTAGACAAAAAAAAACTACAATTTTATATGTCAGAACGTTATTCATGAGCCTTTAAACTAGGATTCAAGGAGACGGGAGTGGTGAACTGAAGCAAAAATAAATGGAATGACAGGCAAACGTTTGTAAAGAAGAGTAGGGAGAAGATATGAAGGAGGTGGGGAGGGGAGGAAAGAGGAAGAGAGAAGAGTTAAAAAATTGTTTGCAGGGAAAAAGGGAAAAAAACGATAGAAAACTGGAGAAACATTAAGCATTCTGAATTGAGCTTTAGTCAGACATTAATTAATAGGGTTAGCTAGGGAAAGTTTAATTCTAATAAATAAACATAATTTATACCTTAAAGCAGTCTGTTCCTTTGGCTTTGTGGTGCTTTGCAACTGTTACCTTTTCTTCTGGAGTAGTATGCCATGGGTCTTTTGACTGCAATAATAAAAAAAAGAATTACAGAAATCGATCAAAATTGTGTGACTGTATAGCAATTAAAAAGGTGGTCAAAAGGAGAACAACATTATCCACTGCATAAATCCCCAATAAGCAGTCAAGTGTGTGATGTCTATTATCAGATGATCTCTGGCAGGTTCACTGGCATCAAAGCCAACCTACACCACTGTATGAAGAGGAGAAAGGAGGAAGACAGAAATAAGCCCAGCTAATCAATTTTACTTGCAGTCTTGAGGATGAAATTATGAAGGGCATGGCTCAACAAGATCAGGCCAAAGGAATATATAAGGCACCTCAACCAGTTGCTACATATGGCTATTGCCCATTAAATTGATGAGGAGGGAAACTTGATTACCTGGAAGAAAGCCCGTTTGAGAATGACTAAAACTCAGCCTACATGCCATGATGCATTGCACTTTACTACAGGTTGAGGTGGATGGCAGGGATGACCACTACACTTGAGTCTGCATCCCTGTTAACTCAGGGACAAGTGAGGAAATGTGTTATACATTTCTCTACAATGTCATACTTTTGATGTAAAGGGGATAAGAAGAAGAAGAAGGAAAAGACGAGATTAAATAAGAATAAGAACGAGAGCAGTGATTCTCCATGGACAAGTCAAGCAATTGCCTCTTATAAACACATGAACCATTCTGAGGCTACCAAGGGAGCCTGAATTTTTTGGCTACCACTGGATTCGAACCCATGATCTCTGCGATGAATGTGCAATGCCATGACAGTACCAACTGAGATCATTCGTTCCTGTGAAGAACTCTATGAAAATGAATGCATATTTGAAGTGCGGGTAATATAGACTAATTACTAGAGAAACGATCCTTGCAGTATAATGGCTGGACATTTTAAGCAATTGTTTCTTATAGACACCTGACAAATACTGTTATAAATGCCTGCAGGTGGATTCACCAAGTCCTTCACAGGAACAAAATAAGCCCAAGAAATTGACCTGGTCCCGGCTGACTGGCTTCATAGCTCAGTTGGCAGAGCAATGCACTAGCATAATAGAGGACATGGGTTCGAATCCTGCTGGCACTGGAGTGACCTGCCTTTTTTATTCTAATAAGAGACAATTGTTGTTTAAATTGCCTATAGCCCACACTTCAAATATACATTCATTTCTTCAAAAATATTTGAAGAAACTTGGTAGTGTTCTACATTAATTTAATTCTTACAGCTACATGCATATTTTCCAGTGGATGATGCTATCCACCCTGGGGTACATAGAGAGTAGCCTAAAGGGGAGATAGGCCTTTGGTATTGGGTGATACAAAGACTGAAACAATATTAATAATGTTCTCCTTGCAATAAAGTACTAGTCGCTAAGAATTGTGTCAATACTGATCTACCTTTAAAAATGAAAGGAGCTCAATTTCACACCACAAGTCACCATCCGAAAAACTGGCAAATTCCAGGTTACCATTTTCCTTTTTGTAGGGTATGGCACAGACTTCCTTGGTGTGCATGCATTCTAAACATTTGTCAATGGTCTCTGAAAACTCATTGTCTCCTGGAAAAAAAAAATTATAATTTATAAAATCAGTCATTATTTTACAGTGAAGAATATATCTTTCAATGGTTTTTCATACAATACAGCTTTAATACATATAGGACAAGATTTGTATGATCATTCTACCTTAAAATCAAAAGAGCTGCAGCTTCCCACTATTTCACACACTCCATTTGTGGTGTTTGTGGATATCATTCATTGACCAAATGAAGAAATATTGGAATAATGTGTAAGGAAACCCTTGTAACCATGGCACATACATGTAGTGATACAAAGAGTTGGATTTTGGTGCATCTGAAGGAGGCAATGAAGCAAGTGCATGGTGGCTGCCACATAGAGATGGACCACAACACAATAAAATCCTTGCCCCAACCTCTTTGCAATTACACTATGTGGATTCTTTAATATCCAATGGTGTAATATAACAACAAGGGTTGCAACAAGGGCCTATGTGTGTATATTCATTTATTACCTGAGAGGAATGTCAAGATTTTAGAAATTCAGATTGATGAACATTACTTAAACAGCAACCAAAACATGGGTGTGTACCTTCATGAGAAGACTTAAAAAATCTCACCATTTACATGTAAGTAAGTGTCACGTTTCTCAAGGTAGTCTTTAGATATCGCCTTACGATGCTCAGTCTTGCTCAGACTGGGTACTAATGAAAACCATGAGGTGTGCGATAGTCTTTGCACATCTGACATATGTCGTCATTCAAAATGGTGCAGAAAATACAGACAGCAGACGAAAAAAAAATCTCCAAAAAGGTTACCCTAGAAACCATAGGACACCCAAGATTATGAACTGCATTCTCCTTCATCAAACGCAATTAAGTTAGAACTTTCTCCTCAATTATTTTAAGACCCTCAGTGTTTATCCAGACGGGGTAAGGAATTGCTACCTCCTGCATGGTAATCTGATATACTCTGCCACCCTGGCCAATCAAAATTTGCTTGTAGACTATTTAACATAATGTCCATCTACTCTGGGATTCATGAATTGACCCCCATTTAATCTATTTTCAATTTAACTGGTGCAAACATCTGTGCCCCTTGGACACTGTGTTCCATTTTAATCTGCACCCCTCTTCCCACCCCCCCCCCCCTCCCTCCCCCCCTCCAGCCCCCTGCAGGTACTGGAAAGCATTTTTTTGAATTATTTAGTTTTCCTTGTCCTGTAAATTTTGCTTTACGTAAGCTGTGCTCCGATACCTGCAGAAGGAAGAGGTCAAGAAACAGTTTCATCAAAGAGGCTGCCAAAATTTAAATCTCAAATGCACCGATAAAGTGACTCTTCCGATTTTAGGGGCTGCAGGTAAAAAAAAAAGTGGGTAAGGTAAGCTTACAGAATAAATTAATATTTCGCCTTATGAAAGCACACTACGACACACTAAATTTAGAAATTTCTCTTTAGAATGGCCTACATATTTACCTTCGCCGATCACAAAATCTTTTTCGCTTGTATGTGACACAGAATCATCTTGATAAAATATTTTCAGTTTTACTATACAAAGACAAAATTATATTAACACTTGAGAAAATCATGCTTACATAGCTACATGCAGACCAATGATATGTTGCCAAAACTAATTCTCTCATCAAGACGTTTTGAGCGACCAAATTAAAAACGCAAAGAAAAAGAAAAGACAAAATAACAAATAACCTTTGCACAAGGAGCCGTAGTTAGGTGTTTCTAATCCAATTCCTTTTCGAATTATAGTTCTTGGGAACGCGAAGGCACCACTATCGTCCACCATATTCCACCTTTATCATCCGCCATTTTGGAATCTTCAAAGCTTTCATTTGATTGGCTTTTGGAAAGAAAGTTGGCCAATAGCAATTGACGTTTCACGTCCTGTAAAATCGAAACAACATGCAGACTTCCCAAGAAAGAGTAAATTTCCGCAGATTTTATGGCTGAAACGAGCTGTGAATATGGTCCGGCATTTGGACATCAATTAACGTGTTTAAGCATCCTTTTGAGAAAGTTACTCGCGCTTACTTCAAGAAGGTAATGAAGTTGCCCCTGTCGATCGGTGTCCATGCCTTGTTAATTTCTCTCAGTCACTTTAAGCTCGGTGTCTGACGTTTGCAGACTGCAGACTGCAGACTAACCCTAAATCACAATTATTGAAAGCTAACCGTTTTAAAATGGGTTCTTAGACTTAAATACTGTTTATCAGCGCTATTTGAAATGGATGCTTAGACTTAAATACTGTTTATCAGTGCTATTTGTAGCAGTCTGCAGTCTGCAAATGTCAGCTAGACACCGCTTTAAGCATAATAGGCTTATTGCATTTCCTTTTCCATAATTAACAACTTCGCTATGGAAAGTTGTGACGACTCGGGCTGAAATGAAATTCTAAACTGCTTTTCAAGGGTGGACATGTTGTTTTTTAATTTAGCAAGCTCTAGAGATTAAGGATTGCTAGGTTGGGGACACTCTGAGGGCTTCATTATTTTTTACTAGTGTTTTCTAAAGAAATCACCTCATTATACAAGCACCTGACAACTGCAGCAAATCTTAATAACTATTCATAAAAGATTGAATAATTTGGCAACTCTCGATTCATATTCATATCAAGATTGACATTAAGGTAGCTAAAAGAAGGTAAACATTCTTACATGGTTATTAATAATTATTGTCCAGTGTTGTCTTGTTTCTGACTTGCCAACCTGATGCAAAATTGAATTTTTAGCCCTAAAGGAAATGTGGGTGGGGGATCGGACTGGTGATGGATTTATATACCATACATATCACATGCAGTCTCATGGTGGTTTCAGCTCCAACTTGTGTATACCCGAAAAAATTCGCCAAAATACCCAAAATTTATCCAAATATACGCAAAATTAATGTAACATTGTATACTGTATACCTGAAATTCAAAGAAAGTGCTATAACCGAATACCAGTATTGAAGCTGCAATATACCCTATACCCGATTTAAAAAGCCCCTGTATACCATATACCCAAAACCCTGGCCAACCCTGTGAGTGTTGATTACCAGGATTTAAGGTTGTAAGGCGGGCCTATGGTTC
>NC_090885.1:10395877-10413377 GCF_036669925.1 Montipora capricornis | reverse complement strand
CCCGCGCTTTGTGTCGGCTACGTGTAATTACTTCGACTTTTGATTGGTTTACTGGATTGTCTCCGTGCTTTTTGATTGGCCAAAGTAATTACTTTGTTTCTGGTTTTACAACTCGATTGAAACTCGCTCTATTGTTGAAAATTGGAAGAAAATGATTACTTCGTATTAGATGTCAAAACTGGGCGTGCATCTAATGGGCCATTTCCCCGTTCATGTCTGCCTCCTGTTCAAAGCGAGTCTAAGTGCAAAGTTTTTGTGATGGTAATTACTTCTGCTTTACATCTGAATGAAAACTTCACACTTAGACTCGCTTTGAACAGGAGACAGATATGAACTCGAAAATGGCTTATTGTTTGCGTTTCTGGACATAAGTGAGGGTCTTCGTGAGCTTTAAATATTAAACCAATCGAAATTCGTTTTGTGTTAATTTGAAAACATTTATAAGTTTCGTATATATTCATTAAAATAAGTTGATATTGTAAAAAGTGACTCATTTAACTGGCATTTTAAAAGTAAGGATATAAAAATGAGAAAAAACAAAAAAACCCAATCTGTGGTTAAAGGCCGTATTTGAATCTAGAGCATCCACAAGCAAATTCAACATCTTAAAGCCCCTGATGTTACATGTTGAAACTCTTAGCTAAAACTTGTGTGCAACGGAGATGCGAGACAAGTTTCAGGTTAGGCATTGTACCGGCTAACATGGTCGGTTTCGTGAAACTTTTTTTGAACTTCCGTTGCGAGAAAAGTTTCAAGAAAAGTAGAACCACCTACTTCTGCAACGGTGGCAGCAATCGCAGTGGTGATAAAAACAGGAGTTTCCCCGTGTAACAACACTTTGTGAAACTGGTCCCGCTCGGTCTTGTTACGCTACGCAGCGTAAGCCAATCAGAAACCGGCAGAAACACTTTAACATCACCTTCAACGAGAACGAACCAGTTTCGACCTTTCATGTTACACGGTGCAACGCCTTCTGAGACTCGTTTTGCCGCGCCGTTTCACACAAGTTTCAGTTAAAAGTCTCAACGTGTAACAGCGGCTTAAACGACGAGGCCAAGCCAAACTATTCTAAGAATGTCGCTTCTACGTTGCAAAACAATTCAATAGGGAGTTTAAGCAATGACAACGGCGACGGCAACGAGAACGTCATCTCAAAATATAAATTTGCGTTATTTTAATCGCTTCGTGACTATTTCAACGTTTTTAATATGACAAGGGTGTGGTCGAGGAGAGAAAATGAAAATTTATCCTCAAGTGCTGACGTTCTTCATAAAACCTCAAACTTGACTATTTCACGTTGTTGTTTTGCTGACGACGGCAAAGAAATGGACAAAAGTGAAAACCGCACGTGCAGGGCGTGCAAAGCTATTGTTTTTACCCACTAAATATGCAAATTCCTGACGTTCTCGTTGCCATCGCCGTTGTCGTTGCTTAAGCTTTCTAATAGTTACGCAAGGACGACTCGACGACGGCTACGAGAACGTTGTCTAAAAATATTATTTCCTGTTACTGTAATAATTTTGCGATTGCTCCAAGTCGCTTGGCAAGGAGAATATGAATCCACATTGTCAGAATAAATTGGTGAGAACGGTGTGGATATTTAGAGAGAAAATTGAAAATTGATCGTCAGGTGCTCGCGTCCTCCACATGACCTCAACTTTGATCATTTCACGTCGTTGTCAAGACGAGAACGGCAAAGAAATGTATCAAAATGCAAAACGCACGTGCAGAGCGTGCAGAACTATTGTTTTTGCTAATTAAACCCATTGTTTTGTTGCGTTCTCGTAGCCGTCGTCGTCGTCGTCGTCCTTGCTTGCTCCCCAATATTTCTTTACTAAAACATTTCCTACAAGATTCTTTACCAGGAAAAAGCAGACCCTTACGTTTTCGGAAGGGATATTTGTGTAATTTTTGGCACTTGAAAAGGTCACCTAGCAGTTTCGGAGGAGGAAATGGTCGGGTTGGAAGTCCTTAGAAGATAGTAACGTTCAGCTAGCAATTTCTGAAATGAACATATATCGTTCCATAAAATTCTCAGTTTTCAGCTAAGATGTCCGAAGAGATCAAATTTCTCCAGGTGATAAAAACATCTCTTTAGACAGTCTGGAGCCTAGAAATCTCACTCAAATTTTGCTTGTTGGGTGCCCTTGACTTGAGTTTACTTGCAACGGTCCCACATCAATACATAATAAAAGCTTCACAACCACTCGTCAATCAATCCACTGTTAAATTGACATTGTGTGAACTTACCTGGCCTCTTCTGAAGAGAGACTTAAGATTTGTGGGTGACATTGCAAGTACCTATAAAGGAATAAACGCGTGGTCAGACCCATGAAACTACAGTAACAATAATAGGGAGCTTAAGCAACGACAACGGCGACGGCAGCGAGAACGTCACGAATTTGCATATTCAGTGGGTAAAAACAATAGCTTTACACGCCCTGCACGTGCGGTTTTCACTTTTGTCCATTTCTTTGCCGTCGTCAGCAAAACAGCAACGTGAAATAGTCAAGTTTGAGGTTTTATGAAGAACGTCAGCACTTGAGGATAAATTTTCATTTTCTCTCCTAAAATGGAGTGGCATTCCGACTGGTGTCATCTTGAGGAAATACCACACCCTTGTCATATTAAAAACGTTGAAATAGTCACGAAGCGATTAAAATAACGCAAATTTATATTTTGAGATGACGTTCTCGTTGCCGTCGCCGTTGTCATTGCTTAAGCTCCCTAATGAAGGGTAAAAGGAGACACGGGTGGCAATAGAAGAGAGAGAAACAATATAAATGAATAAAAACACGTAGTAATCGTAACAATGACATGGCTGATCCAGTCATATTTATGGGTCTGTCTTATTGTCATATTATGTCGCAGGCTCCTTGCCTATCCGTTTTGGAAGACATTTTGCATTGAAGAGGACTTTGTGATTGCATATATGAGTGGATACCTTTCTCCTTCTAGCTTAGTAATGAGTCAAATGATTATCATTGGTTTGCTACGTTTTACGGCACATTGAACTGAGAGCCTCAGAAGTACCATGGAGAAAATGGCCAATTATGTTCACTTTTACAATGTAGTAGAGAAACGTGGTCAGACCCATGGAACTACAGTAACAATAATGAAGGGTAAAAGGAGACACGGGTGGCAATAGAAGAGAGAGGAACAATATAAATGAATAAAAACACGAAATTTAACTTTAGTAATCGTTACAATGTACATGGCTGATCCAGTGATATTTATGGGTCTGTCTAAATTGTCATAATGTCACAGGCTCCTTTGCATTGCAGAGGACTTTGTGATTGCATATGAGTGGATCCCTTTCTCCTTCTAGCTCATTAATAAGTCAAATGATTATCATTGGTTTGAGTACTACGTTTTACGGCACATTGAACTGAGAGCCTCAGAAGTACCATGAAGAAAATGGCCAATTATATTCACTTTTAGTAGAGAAACGAAAAACATTCATATGCTTGAAAACGTTAGTAGCCTTAAATGTTAAAAAGTGGTCGACTTCAAGCACTTTTTGCACCCATTAAAAGAAGAATAACTGTAAGGCAAAAAAATCATGTAAATTAAACATAAAATGAATGCAACTTAATTGAAAGAGTTAGGATTCAATACCGGATGTTTCGACGCTCCTAGCTTAAGTGTCTTCTTCAGGGGTGATCTACAGTGTAAAGCTGTTTTCTGGAGCTAAACTAAACTTTTCCACAAAATACTTGAGGGCATGACCTTTATTAAGTCCTAAAAGACAAGCTGCAACAATTACTTAACAATAAAATATTTCTAACCTTTGTACAGTTTTCAGCAACAAATTCAAACTGTTCAAGCTTTCCCTGGCATGCTGCTAAATTTAGGAGGCACGACACTCTTAGTTGTTCAAACTCATCTTTGCTATCGTCAGGTAATTTGTCACCAATTAAGATAAGCTGCTTCAAAGCCTGGCTATACCGTCTGGATGCACTAAGTCAATTGCTGGCCTGTAAGAGATTTGAAGACGGATGCAAAGATTTTTGTTTTAATTTTTGTATTTGGGAGCTTTACATTACTTTTACTAATGCCAAGAAGCTACATGTATTTAAATGGAAGGCTATAATTTTATTGCTTATCACCTCTGATCAACAAAATTTTCTCAGAAATCATCCCAAATGTATCGTGTTGTTTTTTGAAATTTGCATTGAACTTTCACTTTTTTATTCACATTGAAAGATGGGAAAAGCGGTCATAGTTTGATTCATGACCAAGCAATGGAGGGGAATGGACCCGATGCCGGGTTGACATCACATATTACTTAGCATCGCTGTTTTCAAAGTACTATCACAATGCACAGCAGTAGGTGATGTCAACCCAGTAATAAACCCACTCCTCCTCCTTGTATGGTCATACAATGTAGATCAAATTACATGTCAACCATTTTTTTTCCACTTTTATGAAGAGTGACTTTGAAGGAGAGTGTTTAGCACGCCAAATGATTAGTGTTAACTAAACAAGTGAAGAGAATTGTTGAGAGGAAAGGAATGTTTGAGGTGATAGACACTTTAATCATTAATAGGCAGTGGTAAGACCCTTTTGTCCTGAAATATTATTTGTCAAATCAAGTAAAATGTTTGAGTGCAATAAACAAATGTTGAGGAAAATTAGACAAAAAAAAACTACAATTTTATATGTCAGAACGTTATTCATGAGCCTTTAAACTAGGATTCAAGGAGACGGGAGTGGTGAACTGAAGCAAAAATAAATGGAATGACAGGCAAACGTTTGTAAAGAAGAGTAGGGAGAAGATATGAAGGAGGTGGGGAGGGGAGGAAAGAGGAAGAGAGAAGAGTTAAAAAATTGTTTGCAGGGAAAAAGGGAAAAAAACGATAGAAAACTGGAGAAACATTAAGCATTCTGAATTGAGCTTTAGTCAGACATTAATTAATAGGGTTAGCTAGGGAAAGTTTAATTCTAATAAATAAACATAATTTATACCTTAAAGCAGTCTGTTCCTTTGGCTTTGTGGTGCTTTGCAACTGTTACCTTTTCTTCTGGAGTAGTATGCCATGGGTCTTTTGACTGCAATAATAAAAAAAAGAATTACAGAAATCGATCAAAATTGTGTGACTGTATAGCAATTAAAAAGGTGGTCAAAAGGAGAACAACATTATCCACTGCATAAATCCCCAATAAGCAGTCAAGTGTGTGATGTCTATTATCAGATGATCTCTGGCAGGTTCACTGGCATCAAAGCCAACCTACACCACTGTATGAAGAGGAGAAAGGAGGAAGACAGAAATAAGCCCAGCTAATCAATTTTACTTGCAGTCTTGAGGATGAAATTATGAAGGGCATGGCTCAACAAGATCAGGCCAAAGGAATATATAAGGCACCTCAACCAGTTGCTACATATGGCTATTGCCCATTAAATTGATGAGGAGGGAAACTTGATTACCTGGAAGAAAGCCCGTTTGAGAATGACTAAAACTCAGCCTACATGCCATGATGCATTGCACTTTACTACAGGTTGAGGTGGATGGCAGGGATGACCACTACACTTGAGTCTGCATCCCTGTTAACTCAGGGACAAGTGAGGAAATGTGTTATACATTTCTCTACAATGTCATACTTTTGATGTAAAGGGGATAAGAAGAAGAAGAAGGAAAAGACGAGATTAAATAAGAATAAGAACGAGAGCAGTGATTCTCCATGGACAAGTCAAGCAATTGCCTCTTATAAACACATGAACCATTCTGAGGCTACCAAGGGAGCCTGAATTTTTTGGCTACCACTGGATTCGAACCCATGATCTCTGCGATGAATGTGCAATGCCATGACAGTACCAACTGAGATCATTCGTTCCTGTGAAGAACTCTATGAAAATGAATGCATATTTGAAGTGCGGGTAATATAGACTAATTACTAGAGAAACGATCCTTGCAGTATAATGGCTGGACATTTTAAGCAATTGTTTCTTATAGACACCTGACAAATACTGTTATAAATGCCTGCAGGTGGATTCACCAAGTCCTTCACAGGAACAAAATAAGCCCAAGAAATTGACCTGGTCCCGGCTGACTGGCTTCATAGCTCAGTTGGCAGAGCAATGCACTAGCATAATAGAGGACATGGGTTCGAATCCTGCTGGCACTGGAGTGACCTGCCTTTTTTATTCTAATAAGAGACAATTGTTGTTTAAATTGCCTATAGCCCACACTTCAAATATACATTCATTTCTTCAAAAATATTTGAAGAAACTTGGTAGTGTTCTACATTAATTTAATTCTTACAGCTACATGCATATTTTCCAGTGGATGATGCTATCCACCCTGGGGTACATAGAGAGTAGCCTAAAGGGGAGATAGGCCTTTGGTATTGGGTGATACAAAGACTGAAACAATATTAATAATGTTCTCCTTGCAATAAAGTACTAGTCGCTAAGAATTGTGTCAATACTGATCTACCTTTAAAAATGAAAGGAGCTCAATTTCACACCACAAGTCACCATCCGAAAAACTGGCAAATTCCAGGTTACCATTTTCCTTTTTGTAGGGTATGGCACAGACTTCCTTGGTGTGCATGCATTCTAAACATTTGTCAATGGTCTCTGAAAACTCATTGTCTCCTGGAAAAAAAAATTATAATTTATAAAATCAGTCATTATTTTACAGTGAAGAATATATCTTTCAATGGTTTTTCATACAATACAGCTTTAATACATATAGGACAAGATTTGTATGATCATTCTACCTTAAAATCAAAAGAGCTGCAGCTTCCCACTATTTCACACACTCCATTTGTGGTGTTTGTGGATATCATTCATTGACCAAATGAAGAAATATTGGAATAATGTGTAAGGAAACCCTTGTAACCATGGCACATACATGTAGTGATACAAAGAGTTGGATTTTGGTGCATCTGAAGGAGGCAATGAAGCAAGTGCATGGTGGCTGCCACATAGAGATGGACCACAACACAATAAAATCCTTGCCCCAACCTCTTTGCAATTACACTATGTGGATTCTTTAATATCCAATGGTGTAATATAACAACAAGGGTTGCAACAAGGGCCTATGTGTGTATATTCATTTATTACCTGAGAGGAATGTCAAGATTTTAGAAATTCAGATTGATGAACATTACTTAAACAGCAACCAAAACATGGGTGTGTACCTTCATGAGAAGACTTAAAAAATCTCACCATTTACATGTAAGTAAGTGTCACGTTTCTCAAGGTAGTCTTTAGATATCTGCCTTACGATGCTCAGTCTTGCTCAGACTGGGTACTAATGAAAACCATGAGGTGTGCGATAGTCTTTGCACATCTGACATATGTCGTCATTCAAAATGGTGCAGAAAATACAGACAGCAGACGAAAAAAAAATCTCCAAAAAGGTTACCCTAGAAACCATAGGACACCCAAGATTATGAACTGCATTCTCCTTCATCAAACGCAATTAAGTTAGAACTTTCTCCTCAATTATTTTAAGACCCTCAGTGTTTATCCAGACGGGGTAAGGAATTGCTACCTCCTGCATGGTAATCTGATATACTCTGCCACCCTGGCCAATCAAAATTTGCTTGTAGACTATTTAACATAATGTCCATCTACTCTGGGATTCATGAATTGACCCCCATTTAATCTATTTTCAATTTAACTGGTGCAAACATCTGTGCCCCTTGGACACTGTGTTCCATTTTAATCTGCACCCCTCTTCCCATCCCCCCCCCCCCTCCCTCCCCCCCTCCAGCCCCCTGCAGGTACTGGAAAGCATTTTTTTGAATTATTTAGTTTTCCTTGTCCTGTAAATTTTGCTTTACGTAAGCTGTGCTCCGATACCTGCAGAAGGAAGAGGTCAAGAAACAGTTTCATCAAAGAGGCTGCCAAAATTTAAATCTCAAATGCACCGATAAAGTGACTCTTCCGATTTTAGGGGCTGCAGGTAAAAAAAAAAGTGGGTAAGGTAAGCTTACAGAATAAATTAATATTTCGCCTTATGAAAGCACACTACGACACACTAAATTTAGAAATTTCTCTTTAGAATGGCCTACATATTTACCTTCGCCGATCACAAAATCTTTTTCGCTTGTATGTGACACAGAATCATCTTGATAAAATATTTTCAGTTTTACTATACAAAGACAAAATTATATTAACACTTGAGAAAATCATGCTTACATAGCTACATGCAGACCAATGATATGTTGCCAAAACTAATTCTCTCATCAAGACGTTTTGAGCGACCAAATTAAAAACGCAAAGAAAAAGAAAAGACAAAATAACAAATAACCTTTGCACAAGGAGCCGTAGTTAGGTGTTTCTAATCCAATTCCTTTTCGAATTATAGTTCTTGGGAACGCGAAGGCACCACTATCGTCCACCATATTCCACCTTTATCATCCGCCATTTTGGAATCTTCAAAGCTTTCATTTGATTGGCTTTTGGAAAGAAAGTTGGCCAATAGCAATTGACGTTTCACGTCCTGTAAAATCGAAACAACATGCAGACTTCCCAAGAAAGAGTAAATTTCCGCAGATTTTATGGCTGAAACGAGCTGTGAATATGGTCCGGCATTTGGACATCAATTACGTGTTTAAGCATCCTTTTGAGAAAGTTACTCGCGCTTACTTCAAGAAGGTAATGAAGTTGCCCCTGTCGATCGGTGTCCATGCCTTGTTAATTTCTCTCAGTCACTTTAAGCTCGGTGTCTGACGTTTGCAGACTGCAGACTGCAGACTAACCCTAAATCACAATTATTGAAAGCTAACCGTTTTAAAATGGGTTCTTAGACTTAAATACTGTTTATCAGCGCTATTTGAAATGGATGCTTAGACTTAAATACTGTTTATCAGTGCTATTTGTAGCAGTCTGCAGTCTGCAAATGTCAGCTAGACACCGCTTTAAGCATAATAGGCTTATTGCATTTCCTTTTCCATAATTAACAACTTCGCTATGGAAAGTTGTGACGACTCGGGCTGAAATGAAATTCTAAACTGCTTTTCAAGGGTGGACATGTTGTTTTTTAATTTAGCAAGCTCTAGAGATTAAGGATTGCTAGGTTGGGGACACTCTGAGGGCTTCATTATTTTTTACTAGTGTTTTCTAAAGAAATCACCTCATTATACAAGCACCTGACAACTGCAGCAAATCTTAATAACTATTCATAAAAGATTGAATAATTTGGCAACTCTCGATTCATATTCATATCAAGATTGACATTAAGGTAGCTAAAAGAAAGGTAAACATTCTTACATGGTTATTAATAATTATTGTCCAGTGTTGTCTTGTTTCTGACTTGCCAACCTGATGCAAAATTGAATTTTTAGCCCTAAAGGAAATGTGGGTGGGGGATCGGACTGGTGATGGATTTATATACCATACATATCACATGCAGTCTCATGGTGGTTTCAGCTCCAACTTGTGTATACCCGAAAAAAATTCGCCAAAATACCCAAAATTTATCCAAATATACGCAAAATTAATGTAAACATTGTATACTGTATACCTGAAATTCAAAGAAAGTGCTATACCGAATACCAGTATTGAAGCTGCAATATACCCTATACCCGATTTAAAAAGCCCCTGTATACCATATACCCAAAAACCCTGGCCAACCCTGTTGAGTGTTGATTACCAGGATTTAAGGTTGTAAGGCGGGCCTATGGTTCGTTGTCCTTATCCGAGAAAACTTGAAAGTCTAACCATTTGCAAATGAAATTTAATACAAAGACAGCACTTTCCCCTCAGTTATTTAAAGACCCTGAGTGTTGGTGTGACTGTTCTAAATTTGAACCTGTGATTTCCCACATGAAAGTCTGATGCTCAACCAACTGAGCCACTGATCCTCGGTCATCCTTTTATCATCCTTTTCACAGAGATCTTTGATCACAGGGGGTGATACTTATCAGATTTTACTATGGCTGATGGCAGACAATTCTAATTTACTCGTCAACTTGGGGTGTCCTGGGACAGAGTAAAGTCTGGCCGGTTTTAAGGCCAGTTTGGGTGTCAAAAGGGTTAATTAATGGGGATCGTTTTTAGTGAGTGATTAATAGCATGTGACATTTTCACATTTTTATCATGTACACAGTATTCTTGTGGAAAGGAGACAAATGTAACAGCCATAACAGTCTTGGAACATAAAATAGGTAAATAGATAAGTACATGTAGCATAATTTTATATTGTTTCTTTTTTTTTTTAATGAACACAAAGGCAGATATCTGTTTACTCCTGATAGGCTAACAAACATCAGGAAATCAAAGGTAGCCAGCCTGTTCTATGTTCTCAGTCAGAACAAGTCCTAGGGACTCATCAGAAGCATAAAGGGCACAGCTCATAACATCAAGTTAAAAGCATATTGATAAGGCACCTCTGGCAGCCACTATACAGTCCATGTAGCTTGATCTCAGCGTCACAGCCAGATGTAATTAGCTGTGAATAGAATAAGGGGAAAACCGCAGTACCTGGAGATAATAAAGCCCTTGAGACAGGTTGAGATCGTTCAATTTAGGTCCAGTGGTTAGGGCGTTGGGTTTTCATGCAGTTGTCCCGAGTTCAAATCTCATTCAAACCTGGTTTGGATTTGCTTTTTCATTGTAAATAGCTAAGTGGTTGCCTCCTGCCAGATGGGGTTCTTAATCATGTTTGTGTTAAGGTTGAATTTTGTTTGAATTGTTTCTTACAGATTATTAAAAGTGGGTTTCCTGTTAACTAGAGTGATAGCTATGTGCACTTCCACTATAAACAAAGCATTTACATTTACATTTTTTTAGTTCAGACCTCACATATGATGGGAGGCTAAAATCTTGCATGGTAATCAAACCCAAGACTCATAGATGAGAACTTTTCACTTCACGAAATCTGGTTGACAAAAGTTATTTCTCATCCAATTCACTTCACGAAATCTGGTTAACAAAAGTTATTTCTCATCCAATTACATTATTTTAGCAGATCAGATAGGTTTTTTTTTTGTTTTTTCAAAATACTTCAGCGAATGATAAAAAATGGTCAGCAACCTCTCCCTTTGTTTTTTGGAATGGAAAATTGATTACTCCCAATGAACTAACACCTGATCCATTGAAAAGTGACAAAGTAACCATAAAACCATGTATTGCAACTTTTCAAGTCTCTTTGTTTATAGACCCAGAAACTGCAGAGGAATATGTAGTGAGAAGAGGCGAATGTGTCAATGTTTTACCAGGAATTCTGAGAAAGGTACAGTAACTGTATTAAGGAGAATCCTATGTATAATGAGTTCTAACTTATATTCTGAAAAATATAGATGTAACAATGAATAATTCGTTGTGTTATTCTTTTTGTCAGGCCAAACATTTTAGTCTAAAATTGTGTGAATCCATCTTTTTAGTTTTGTCCTTTTGGAAAGATTGAAGTAGAAGAGGAAGCATGGCTAAATAAAAAAGAAAAATATTTACGCCTTCATTGTTATAATCTGACATGGTCGAAGTATGCTTCTCTTGAAGAGTTCAGTTGTTACAGAACTTGTGAAAATAACCCTGACTGGTATGTATTGTTCACTCTGGTTGGTAAGTCTTCAAAAATAACTGACAACATCACAAAATCTGTCTGTGTCATTAAAGCGGAAAGCTGGTTGGTGTGTGCTTATTAAATAACTATCATGATTTTTGAGGAAAATTAGCACTGTATCGTTCCACCTGGCTCTAAAATGGGAATTGCCGGTTGAAATTTACTTTCCCGAGTAAGAATCGATCCTTTGTATTGAGATCTTGCAGTGTATCTAGGAGTCTACATGTAGATCGTAAACATATTGCCACAAATGAATTTTTGGTGCACATTTTGTCATGTCCCATTGCTCTCAGTGAATCTTTGACCTTATATTGCCTTAATATGTGAGTTTACGCAGCAATTACATTATCTTGAACAATGACTAGACAAAAAAAAATTATTTAGCTTTAATGTATAAAGATGAATTGCTCTGAATATTTGTTTTATATTTGGTGCATTTCCTTGCCGTTCTCTTCCTAATAACAGTGTTACTTAATGGCCAAATTTGAGATCGTGTTGAGGGAGTAATTCTTTAGCTATTCCAGACTGCCATATTTTCATTGGCCCCTACGATGAATAGCTGCTTTTGTTATCAGGGCTTCGTGTATTGTTGTATCATCTGTTTTTTCGTCCTTCAATCACATACCGCTTCTGGAAAGCTATAACGGGGTCTCTCTGTGGAGGAGGTGTGCATAATATTTAATACTCTCTTTATATTTTCAAATAATGAACATTCTTGTAGTCGCTCTCAACGTTCTGGCTTATGCTCCAAAACTTGAGTTGGTGGAAATTACCTTATTATAGGAAATTAACACTCCATGAAATTAAGGTAATCAAAATTTTAACGATTCGCGTTAATTTCCTGTGACAAAGTCGTCGTCGTCTGATTTGACAAAATGGCCGAAAACGCATCTTAAAGAACTAAAGGCTCTTTTTCCCGGATTCCTTAGATTATTAGAATCCCCAGGCAGGAGCCGTGTTAGACCCTTTTTCCCGGAAAATCATTCCCGGGCATTCCAAGAAATTGCTGCCGCGGCGAAGAAAGACTATAGAGACATTGGATTGCGCTCGTTTCGCCCAAACTGAAAACCCATTCGCCCAAAGGGAAATTCCATTCGCTCTTTATTAAGATCTGCACGTGTTTTTTTCCTGGTTCGCTTAGGACAATATTTGAACAGCGTGGCACCATCAGTGTCTTTGGAATTGGCTCCTTGCTTGGTGGAATGTTTGAAACTTTTGCATACACATTTTTTCAACGTGAAGCTGAAAAGGTGAGGACGAAATAGCAGCGCGACCACTGCTTGCACTTTGTGTTGTAAGAATTCTGGCTTAGCACAGTAATGAAATTGGACTTACCTGTAAGACCAAGTTTGAAACCGCAGCTGTCGAATCTATTTATCGGCCCAGCTCCTTCTCATTCATTTTACCGACAATAAAGTGGTAGAGCCTCCGAAATGGCAAGGAGAAGACATAGGTTCGACTTGTAACCAGCTATCCGGCCATCAGGAAGATCAATGGACTTAAATTACGTACTTTATTTAAGTGTCAAGTCTTGTAGCGCGGGAGCACTAATTTGGTACACTATACTCTGAAGGCCCGTCCACACTAATGCGTTTTCGAAAACCTCCGTTCTCAAAAACTTAATTTCGGGTCCCTGAAAACGGATAAGAAGATCTACGTCCACACTAATGACTGAAAACGGAGTTCTAAAGATGCGTTTTTGTTACCAGGCTATGCGTGCACAGTTTCTTTGCCCTAATGCGCCTGTGTTCGATAGCGCCAGCAAAACTATCTGTACGTTTTGGCGCCAAAACTGAGGCATCCACATGATTATGACGTCACATGTATTCGAAAACCTCCGTTTTCACACTAGAACGATAAATTTCCGTTTTCAAAAGTGCCCACTTTCAAAAGCGTATTAAAGAAACCTCCGTTTTCTTGGATCACCGGTTTGAAAACGTCCGTTTTGGATCGTTTTAGTGTGGACGGTCAAATATAAACTGAAGTTTTCGAAAATGCATTAGTGTAGACGGGCCCTCACTGTGTGGACCCGAGGGAAGCAGAGTCCTGGGTTTTTCCCGAGACGAGGTCGAGGAAAACAACAGGATTCGAGGGGAAACATAACTAACTAGTTTCCCGAGTGACCAGACAATGAGTGCCTTGTCATATATTATCAATCACAGTTCTCGTTTTGTTCATTGAAAGTCTAGGGATACAACAATATACTTTGAAACCAAATCAAACTGAACTCAACTCAAATCAAATTAACCTATGATTTTTGAGAAGAGGGGTAAACTGGAGTACCCGGAGAAAAACCTCTCGCAGCCCGTTTCTTGAAAGTCCCGAAAACTTTTCGGGACCGGAAAGCCATTTGTGAAACTGCCAACAAACTAACATCAGAAGAAAGCTTAATAAACGTGGTTTACGATGAAAATAAGTGTGTTTTCCTTTTAGAAAGCGTCAGGAGGCGCTAAGAAGTGAAACTACCGAGGGTTCTTCTATTGAATTTGAGCGAATTTATAGGGTATGTAGATTTGACCGATTTTCGTGAAATTTCGCCAAAACCTTCCAGAGATGATGACAAACGAAAGTGTGTCGAGAAATTCTGATATTGAAAATATTTTTCCGGTGGGATCCCGCAACACGTCTCGCATACTTTTAGCTACTCCAACCTGCGGATGCGGATATCGAGACAACCAATCAGAATATCGAAGAAGCCTGAAACTAGCGCCCGTACGAATTTTTCCCGGACGACACCCGCGAAGTTGGGAAGTAACCTTAACGTGTTTTCACGGTAACAAAAAGAAAAATAACTGTGAAGTTTGACGACTTAAATCCTCTCCGTTCTTGAAATACAAAGGGAATCGCGAGACCCGAAAATGGCCCGTAAAGTTTCGGGACTTTCGAGAAACGGGCCCCTGAGGAGAGAACCCATATATGACGCTGACTCTTGGAATCGAACCCGAGTCACATTGGTTGGAGGCGTGTGCTATCATCTCTCCGCAAACCATCCTCCCCAAACTGTGCTCGCCACCAGTAAACTCGCCAGCAAATATGAACCCGAAGTCGCCACCACAAGTGATAAAAGAGCAAACAGCTTACATTTTACCTGCTTCAGTGTAGACCTTCTTCACCAAGAGGGCAGGCTGGTCACAATCCAGTTCAAGTATATACCTGAGGATAAACTTTAAGAGCCGCAACTATGGCATGGTACAGGCTCAACGTTTTACTTATTAGGACGAATTTAACAACACTGAAGTTGTGTTCAGGCATGAATGTGCCTGATGACCACGAAGATTTACAATAATCCCAAATGTATGATCAGTTAAATTTTGTGTTGATTTCGACTACCACAGAGCAGATACAGATATCGTATTTCATCTTAATTGCCCCATGGCTGAAAAGTTCGTTAAAAGGTTTCTGAAATAACAAAGGTCGTGATTTTCACTTTGCAGGGCTTTGGAATAATGGAAGATCTTTTAATGACAATGAATCAAAGATGTACTGAAAGTTACAATGGTGAAGACTGGAAAGAAAATTCTTGTGACGATTAACACTCGAGAAGTTTGTATGGTTGTCATTATGTTCCATGTCAAAATTGAATGAAATTAAAGATAGTTGTAAAAGTAAAAGTGATGAAATGCAATATGAAATGAATCATATATGAACTGTTGGGAGCTGGTCATTTGTGGGTTCTAATGGTCCCATGAGGAATGAATCAATGATGAAATGGAATATGAAATGAATCATATATGAACTGCGGATATGAAATCAAGTGAAGCTATGATCTTCGCAGTTATGAGCGCAATTTTTGCAATTGCGTAGAGAAGCCTGAAAAATTCAGGACTTCAACGGGGTTTGAAACAAATGACCAGCTCCCAACGTCAGTGGCTTCATAGCTCAGTTGGTTAGAGCGTCGCACCGGAATCGCGAGGTCACGGGTTCAAACCCCGTTGAAGTCCTGAATTTTTCAGGCTTCTCTACGCAATTGCAAAAATTGCGCTCATAACTGCGAAGATCATAGCTTCACTTGATTTCATATCCGCAGTTCATATATGATTCATTTCATATTCCATTTCATCATTGATTCATTCCTCATGGGACCATTAGAACCCACAAATGACCAGCTCCCAACGTCAGTGGCTTCATAGCTCAGTTGGTTAGAGCGTCGCACCGGAATCGCGAGGTCACGGGTTCAAACCCCGTTGAAGTCCTGAATTTTTCAGGCTTCTCTACGCAATTGCAAAAATTGCGCTCATAACTGCGAAGGTCATAGCTTCACTTGAAAAGTAAAAGTGTTTCAAACTAATTTGATCGAAAGTGAGATGTTCCAAGATTTTGATTCAGCCGGTGTTGGACGAGCAGAGGAGCGCGAGCAAATGCAGGACGCTTCGTTTTCCCGACAGAATCGAGCTGTAAGATCCACCTTTTGTGTCAATGTTGCAAGTAGAATTGTTAATTGTAATGAAATGAGCTTTTGGCCAAACTCTCGACGAAGAAAGCCCTTTAAAAGGGATGCACCCATGAGCTGGTGTGGGGACCGGAAACTGACTGGGAACGACGGTTAAATCAATACGTTCAGTCTCGCTCAGTTTATTTGATTATAGTAAATGACAAAAACAAAAATTAAGCCATTATTAAGAATAAAAATATGAAAGCATTACATTTCAAAAAAATCTGAATATGAAAGCATTACATAAAGAAAAAAAAGAAAAATCCCAAGAGTGACGGAAACTACGCATACTGCGGGAGGGAAAGATAGATATGAAAGCCTACATAGCGCATCCTTTTGCAAGCTTCACATCATTAATAAACTTTTGTACGGTGCCACTACCAGCTTCTGTATTGTAATAAGTCTTCCAGTATTGAGCCTGCGAGGGCAGGTCAGTTGGAATTGACGCAGGAATCCGAGCGAGGTACAGCCGGGCTGCCAGTCCAGAGTACAGCGGTTTTTCTAAGTCTGCCCAGGTTGTTTTTGTCCAATCGATGCCAAGCTTCGCCTTGATTTCATTCCAGTAATTTCTAAGCCTACGTTGAGTTGTAGTTTCGACATGACCAATTCTATCGACCTATTTAAAGCAAGAGGATAAACAGAAGGTAAAATACATTTACTTCTTGACTTAGAACGCAGTGAAAACTAAAAGAGGACCGGAAACCGTTACTTCATGATAGTAAAGATCTCGTTCAGTCGACCCATTCTTGCCAGTTTAAGCACAGGCGCGCCAAGCTCAGTGTGAGGGAAAGCCAACGAGGCCTACAAAAATATACGGATTTGTATGGGAATCCCGAGAAAAATCTTAAGATAATTGTATGAAAAAATCTTCGGTTGCCAACAGTATTCTACAATACCGTTGGCAACCAAGAAATTCAAAAATGGCTCAAATCGCGTTGAATCTGAAAAAAGAAAAACAACAACAAACAAAACAAAACAGAAATGATGCTACCCGCATTGGCAATAAGGTGAGGCTTTTAACTGAGAATATGTTCATATAATTATCTTCGTAAGTCTTGAGATTCCCATACAAATCCCAATATGTTGGCTTTCTCTCACCTGAGTTTGGGGTGCCTGTGGTATAAGGCGTTAACTTTCTGTTACGATTTAATTTAAAGTGGCAATTTGCAAAATATTTGAAGTCTTTAAACAGTTTTGCTTTGAACACTGAAGAAAATGTAAAACGCTTCTCTTGGAAAACAAATACTCGTCCGGAAAGCGACCATTCCTTCCTTCCTCTAGTAAAATATCTTCTTTCTTAATTTTGCACGTGTAAGGTAAAGTCCGCTACGAGACTAGATGGTCCACCAGGCCGGCACTTATCTCCGGTTTCTGTAGCATGAAGCGACTACTACCCCCTGGATGGGATGCTAGTCCATCGCAGGGTTACCCCCAACATTTTCGCCGGTACCGATTTATACACCTGGGTGGAGAGAGGCACCGTGAGAGTAAAGTGTCTTGCCCAAGAACACAACACAATGTCCCCGGCCAGGAACCGAACCCGGACCCG
>NC_090885.1:10360877-10375877 GCF_036669925.1 Montipora capricornis | reverse complement strand
AACATTTGACTCAGAGAAAAAAAAAACAAATCAGTAGCTAAAGGAATCAGATAGACCAGAGCACGAGCCATTTTCACAGCAAAAGGCGCCAAAAACCGAAACAATCTCAAGACGGAAAATGCGATTGTCGGACCACCGCAACAAAAGACAATAAATTTT
Source organism: Montipora capricornis (assembly GCF_036669925.1). Classification (NCBI taxonomy): domain Eukaryota; kingdom Metazoa; phylum Cnidaria; class Anthozoa; order Scleractinia; family Acroporidae; genus Montipora; species Montipora capricornis. Next base: position 10,375,718 of record NC_090885.1, on the reverse strand, counting down.
AAACCTTGTTTATATGCTAATAACGATTTTATTTCACCATTGTTTTCGATAAAGTTAAGCTGTTTCTTCTTTCACACCAAGATAAATATGATTAACTGGATACACAACATGTTGTGACAGATTTTTCAGCACTCTTTATCCTTGGTACTTAAAAGGTAGCCGCGTAAAGCCGAATGTAACTAGCAGAACATATTGTTTGGGCCAGGTCCCGCTGTGGAAGAACGTCACGACCCCCTGTGAGACTAGACTTGTAATGTGGCCACCCTACTGGGGACATTTGTTGTGTTAATATTATGGGGTACCAGAACAAGTGCTTTCGCTCGAAGAATCGTAGTCATTATGTGAAGCGTGTACTAGCAGTTTCGTCTGATCATTAAAGTTATTGTTTACCGTTGTCGAGATTATTTCGTAGCCTGAACAGAACACATATCACATATCGTAGTTCTTCAACTACTGTTGTGTTGTGGTTGGCAGTGGGAAAAATAATGTGATTGCATTGGTTGTGAGGATGGTGAGTGGTGATTGGTGCACTACGATCTGGTTTGAAAGTAAAGGTTGCAGTGGTTTCTAAGCTGAGAAGAAAAAGCTGTGTTTCTGTTACGTAGTCGTTTGTAAGGCGCGGGTAGAGGTTGGCAACGGTTTAATGTAGTTAGTTCTAACTTTGCTAAGTGCTTAACCAAATGTCAGTACGAACTATTTCTAGCGCCTTACACTTAAAAGCTGGTACACAAATAGGTTAAGCACTTAGCAATCGATATTGTGTTTTGGTTTGGAATATTATGGAGATTATCATTCTTCCTCACGAGTTGAGTTTCCTGCCGGTTTCACCAATGTCAGTGGCCTGGCAATCGCAGCATGTGATCTTCTACACTGTTCATTCGCGTCGTCCTGGTCGAACTGGATGTCAGCGTTTTGTTTGTTACAAAAGTTCCTGGAATTCTTCAATTTGGTATTTGTGTACTGCAGTGATAGTATCGTCATCGTCACTTAGTTAGAAGGGTAGAGCGAGCTTGTATATTTCTAGGGATTGTTCCTTGATGTTTTGCATAACTTTTTCAGCCACAACAACGGAAACAGGTGAGCCCGTAACTGTCCCGTTAGTTCAGTTTTTGTAGTGTTTTCCGTTGTATTGAAAGTAAGTTGATGTTAGGCACAGGTGTAGTAAGTAGATTAAGTCGTATGTGGGTAGTGGTAGAAGAACCTGAAACAAACTACATTATACAAAAACCATATTAAACCACATTATACAAATGGTATTAATATATAGTTAGAAAAAACTACATATTCTACCTGCGCCTTACAAAGGATTACTTAACAGAAAACCTTAACTATACACAACTTACAAACCTACTGTGACCTTCAATTAGAATTCACATCCGCACAAACATTTCTCCCCTACCAATCAACATAGACCAGACCATCACAACACTCGTAATCTTAACACTGACTGGTAAGATTTTAAGCTTTGATTCTTAGCTAAAGGCCGCTTACTCTCAGTGTAACGCGAGTTCAAAAGTCTGAAAGCATATTAGTTCGTGCTGCATATAAATTCAGTGGCGTACACACGCATTCCATTTTGAAAGTAGTGAGCCTTCGACGTCATTTTCTCTTCGATCCAGCTCTCTCAAGATCTTATAGTTAGTCAGTTTGATCGTTAGTCCCAAGCCCACTAGAACTATCGCAAAAAAGATACGTGTTCCAACGAGCAAAAGCTGCGAGTTTTTTCAGCACTCTTCATTCTTGTTACTCAAAAGCTAGCCACACTAAGCCGAATCAGAAAATACAACCTTTTCGATAAACTGTTCCTTTTTACAAACAAATTTTTATTATATCTCTCAGAGAGTAAGCGCGCTGTGATTGGCTAAATTAACGGGCCGTATTCTACAGTACGGCCCGCTGTTTAGCCCGCTAAATTTAAAATTTCGTTATCTGGCAAGTTTTTCATGTCGTTCTGTTACATAAACTTGTAAAACTGTTTGAATCTTGCAAGCAACTATTTCAAACAGCCAAGATGATTTAGTTTTTCGGATTATGACACGCCAATCTTTGTGGCAGTTGAACCTTCCGCTTGACTTCGACTAGTTTCCTTGCCCGCGTGCCGGATTAACCTCAGAGATATAAAAATATCTCACTAACCTCGTTTTCTCGGTCCGTACTGTAACTTACCGATACTCGTTTTTTTCACGTTGGTTTATGGCCCAAGCGCGAAAAAACTCGGTCCGTATAACTTACAGTATGGACCTCGAACTCGGTTAGTAAGAGGTAAGTATCTTGAAATGTAACATGTCGAGACAAAATATAGCTGTTAAGTTTGTTTAGCACTCTCCGCCCTTGCTACTGAAAAGGTAGCCACACTAAGCCCGATTCCATAAACTAAACCTGCAATGATAACGTTCTCATAAGCGAAAGCTGTTTCTTTCTTCGCACGAAGCCAACCATTCCTAATATCTTAAAATGTAACATGTTCCGACAACCTGAAGCTGTAAGTTTGTTTAGCACTCTCTGTCCTTGCTACTCAAAAGGTAGCCACACTAAGGCAGATATCATCAGCAAACTAAGGCTTCAGTTATAAGTAATAACATTCCAAATAAGCTATGCTGTTTCCCACTTTGCACCAAGTCAACTACCGTACCACTGAAAGAAGGTAGCCATGCACATTGATTTAAGAAAATTCATTTCTTTTGCTACTCGAGTGGTCTAAGAGTTTTTTTCTTGCAGCGCTTTTGCTCGTGATATAATATTTCTAACACAATCTTTCACAACTTTCCACTCTCTATTAGCCAGCACTCCACCACTTTGTTTTATACAGTTGTCACATTTACGTTTTCCTGGTACTCAATCTTCTTTTAATGAACCCACCAAGGTGCTTGAAAATTGCGTCTTTTTCTTCCTTTGTCCAGGCAATGTGAGACTTTCTCTTTCTTAGGGTAGGAGTAGGACCTGAATATGAGTACAGATACATGGTGAAAATAATGGACAAAACATTTCCGCGGTTATGATTTAGGCATAAAATATGGATATAAATTCGTTCTATTTTACTTAAGTGATGTTTAAAATATGAGCGGCAGATCTGTATCACAATAACTCAAGGCGAAGCCGTACTTTTCAACTGTCTCTGTCTCGTATGCTTGTCAAATAGGATCAAAATGTCGAAATGTCAATATATATGTTCAGTTAACATCTGCAGATCTCGAATGAAAGGTTCTTGACCGGGCCTTGATTTCGCTACTCTAGACAGTAATAGCGTTAATGTTTGTGCTTACTCGTCTATTTGACGACACCAGAATACTGCGCTATCTATATCATCAGTGGACAACTAACTTCTAGCGCCGTTTATCACACGGACAAGAGAATTGAAGAAGACATCAACATTTGGAATCCATTGAGCCGCCATGTTTCTGATTGGTACAGCCTCGCTTTCGTTTTTCTCGGGATACGCCGAAATATATGTCGACACTGCAGCCTCGATATATATGTCGAAAAATACATTAAAAGGAGGCAATATAAAGCGAGATCCATACATCGATTTGGACATATATTTTTGCAAACTGTGGACACATATATTGCAAGTGGAGATAAATATTGACATTTCGACATTTATATTTGGATCTGGGCATACATATCGAAATTTGAACATATATATTGACATTTCGACATTTTGATCCCATTTGACAAGCATAGTCTCGTACTACAGCTGACTCTCGTATGGCCGAAAACTGCCTGAGCCCGGCAACAGTGACAAAGATGACAACAGCGATTGTAGAAACGGCCCTTACAGCTGGCAAATTTTTACCTGATGAGTACCTGGAGCAGTGGTGACTGGAAATAGTCCAGTTGAGGTGCATTACGGGTTGCCAGGGAGGGCTATATTAAGAGATGTGTATCACGTGGGATAGTCATTCCAGGCCGACACCTCGTTTGACCTTCGATATATTTTTTGGAAATTTATTTCTAAGTATATCGTTCTTTTAGGCAACGCGGGTAGATGCGTTTGAATTTTGTAGCCTCGAAGGATGGGCTACTTAGAGCGTGAGCCATGGTTCCTACCCAGATTTCCTGCCGTATTTTTTTCCCCCACAGGGTGTTTTGCGGCAGGTTTTTTCTGGCCTCCGTCTGACAGTAGTGTGTCTGTGTAAACTGTCCTTCAGCTCTGTCTCTGTTTTATGCCGTTAATACTTAGATCTTGTATTAGGTTGTTGGTTTAACGTATCGTTATAGTTATCGGCCTAATCCTCCAAAATAAACCTAATGTTTTTTTGCTCATGTTGCGTACTGCGTGGTGGAGCTGAAATAAGGGAATTTTGTTATGAAAGTTAAAAGTTTTAGTACATGATTCTATAATCGTGCATGGATAACCACATCAAATCGTCAAATTTTGCTGAGTCATTTCTTGTCGTCGAGGACCTCCTATCGACTGAATTAGCATCCATTTTGGCAAGTTGCTCAATGTTACTCGTTTCTTAAAAACATGAACAAGTAATTTATGTGTGATAAACCAGTTCTGATGAATTTTGCGTTACTTTTTGTTGTTTTCTCTTTACTCAGTCTGGATCATGAGTTAGTGACTAAGTCAGAATTCCTTGTATGCGGTTTATTTTCTAAAGTGATCATGATCACCGTTTCACTCATGATCAGTTTCGAAAGGCGCACCCAAATGATCCACCAGTATTATTTATCCATTAATTTTTTTGTTTAGCGGGATTCATTATTCCTGCTCAAAAGGTTTTAAAGAAGAACATTGCAAGGTATTTAGTAATATTAGCTTGCTGGGTGTAATTAGATATTTGTCTGTCGTTGCAAGGTAATAAGTAACAATTAGCTTTTAAGGGGTCACGGTATTAAATTATTTGTTTCACGCTTGTGTGATCGAACTATATACTGCCCTCCAAGTTCTTTCCTTACACATCAAGAAAGTAAGTTGCTCGAGTATAAAAGGATTTCATTCTTCTCCTAGCTGCTCCATTTGTTAGTTCTCTTGCAAACTTTTCAGCTTTCCGCTCCAGTTCTACATTTTATTGCATACCAGGCATAAGGGAATTATGTTATAAAAGTTAAAAGTTTTCGTACAAGTTTCGATAATGCATGGATAACCACATTAAATCATCAAATTTTGCAGAGTCATTTCTTCTCGTCGAGGACCTGGCATCGATTAGCATCCATTTGGTAAGTTGTTTACTGCTACTCATTCCTTAAGAACACGAACAAGTAATGTGTGATAAACCAGTTCTGATGAGTTTTGCGTTACATTTTGTTGTTTCTCTTTACTCACTTTGGATCAAGTTAGTGACTATGTCAGAATTCCCTATATGTTTATCTTCTGAGGGGACCATCGTCACTTAATGATCAATATTGCAAATGACGAATCCAAATGATCCACAAGTATTATTTATCCCTTAATTTTTTGTTCACGGGGATATATTATTCCTATTCAAAAGATTTTAATAAGGAACATTGCAAGGTATTTAGTAAAATTAGCTTCCTGGGTATAATACGTTCTTTGCCTGTCGTTGCAAGTTAACATAGGGTCACGGTATTAATTTATTTGTTTCACGCTTGTGTGATCGAACTATATACTGCCCTCCAAGTTCTTTCCTTACACATCAAGAAAGTAAGTAAACGATGTATCTTGAATTGTTCCTGAACAGAGGAGGTTTTAGTTCATGAATCCGCTTAGATTCAAAAATGAGGGTGTCACAAAGCAAAATGACGATTAAGAATGCGTTCAATCAGTTTTAGCTATAACAAACCCTTAATCTCTATTCGCTTTAAAGTCGTACTTAAAGCCAAGCAAGACCAGAGCCTCGTATAATGTATGCGTTCTCATTACAGCTTTGAACCTTACCGAACGAAACCATTACTGGAGTTGTTCGGAGCAATGGAACAGTCATCTCACTTCGATCAGCTACAGTGTTCAACTTGAACTGCTTCACTGATCAGTTGCGCAGTTTGCTCGAGTATAAAATGACTTCATTCTTCTCCTAGCTGCTCCATTTGTTAGTTCTCTTGCGAACTTTTCAGCTTTCCGCTCCAGTTCTACATTTTATTGCATACTAGGCATAAGTGAATTATGTTATAAAAGTTAATAGTTTTCGTACAAGATTCGATAATGCATGGATATAACCACATTAAATCATCAAATTTTGCAGATCGAGTCATTTCTTGTCGTCGAGGACCTCGCATCGATTAGCATCCATTTGGTAACTTGTTTCTTATTGCTCATTTCTTAATAACACGAACAAATAATTCATGTGTGATAAACCAGTTCTGATGAGTTTTGCGTTACATTTTGTTGCTTCTCTTTACTCACTTTGGATCAAGTTAGTGACTATGTCAGAATTCCTTATCTGTTTATTTTCTAAAGTGATCATGATCACCGTCACTCATGATCAGTTTCGAAAGGCGTAACCAAATGATCCACCAGTATTATTTATCCCTTAACTTTTTTTGTTCAGCAGGTTTCATTATTCCTCCTCAAAAGGTTTTAAAGAGGAACATAGACCAATTCGGCTAACTCAATGTTGTACCCAATTCAAATCTCTCGGGGTTAAGATTCTTTGTGTGTTGAATTTGCTTGACAATGAAGCATTCACATTTAAATGATATGAAAATTCTTGGAACAAAACGTTTTATTCCCAGAGGATTTGAATTGGGTACAACATTGAGTTACCCGAATTGCTAATTGGTCTATTGCAAGGTATTTAGTAATATTAGGCCGCTGGGTGTAATTAGATATTTGTCTGTCGTTGCAAGGTCATAAGTAGCAATTAGCTTAAGGGGTCACGGTATTAAATTATTTGTTTCACGCTTGTGTGATCGAACTATATACTGCCCTCCAAGTTCTTTCCTTACACATCAAGAATGTAAGTAAACGATGTTTCATGAATTGTTCCTGAACAGAAAAGGTTTTGGTTCATGAATCCGCTTAGATTCAAAAATGAGGGTGTCACAAAGCAAAATGACGATTAAGAATGCGTTCAATCAGTTTTAGCTATAACAAACCCTTAATGTCTATTCGCTTTAAAGTCGTACTTAAAGCCAAGCAAGACCAGAGCCTCGTATAATGTATGCGTTCTCATTACAGCTTTGAACCTTACCGAACGAAACCATTACTGGAGTTGTTCGGAGCAATGGAACAGTCATCTCACTTCGATCAGCTACAGTGTTCAACTTGAACTGCTTCACTGATCAGTTGCGCAGTTTGCTCGAGTATAAAAGGATTTCATTCTTCTCCTAGCTGCTCCATTTGTTAGTTCTCTTGCGAACTTTTCAGCTTTCCGCTCCAGTTCTACATTGTATTGCATACCAGGCATAAGGGAATTATGTTATAAAAGTTAAAAGTTTTCGTACAAGTTTCGATAATGCATGGATAACCACATTAAATCATCAAATTTTGCAGAGTCATTTCTTCTCGTCGAGGACCTGGCATCGATTAGCATCCATTTGGTAAGTTGTTTACTGTTACTCATTCCTTAAGAACACGAACAAGTAATGTGTGATAAATCAGTTCTGATGAGTTTTGCGTGACATTTTGTGGCTTCTCTTTACTCACTTTGGATCAAGTTAGTGACTAATGTCAGAATTCCCTAGATATGTTTATCTTCTGAAGTGACCACCGTCACTTCATGATCAATATTGCAAATGACGAATCCAAATGATCCACAAGTATTATTTATCCCTTAATGTTTGGTTTACCGGGAGTTATTATTCCTACTCAAAAGATTTTAAAGAGGAACATTGCAAGGTATTTAGTAATATTAGCTTCCTGGGTGTAATAGGTTCTTTGTCTGTCGTTGCAAGGTAATAAGTAACATTTAGCTTGAGGGCTTGTAATACATTATTTGTTTCTTGTGTGATCGAACTATATACTGCCCTCCATTCTTTCCTTACACATTGAGAAAGTAGGTAAACGATCTATCTTGAATTGTTCCTGAACAGAGAAGGTTTTTGTAGTTCTTGAATCCGCGTGATTCAAAGATGATCAGGGTGTTACAATGCAAGATGACGATTAAGAATCGGCATTCAATCAGTTTTAGTCATAAGAAACCCTTAATCCGCTTTAAAGTCTTATTTAAAGCTAAGCAAAACCAGAGTCTCGTATAATGTACGTGTTCTCATTACAACTTTGAACCTTGCGGAAGGAAACCATTACAGGAGTTGTTCGGAGCAATGGAACAGTCATCTCACCTCGATCAGCGTTCAACTTGAACTGCTTCACTGATCAGTTGCGCAGTTTGCTCGAGTATAAAATGACTTCATTCTTCTCCTTGCTGCTCCATTTAAGAGTTCTCTTGCGAACTTTTCAGCTTTCCGCTCCATTTCTACATTTTCATTGCAAACTAGGCATAAGGGAATTTTGTTACGAAACTTAAAAGTTTTAGTACAAGATTATATAATGCATGGAGAACCACATTAAATCATTAAATTTTTGCAGATCGAGTTATTTCTTGTCGTCGAGGACATCGCATCAATTAGCTTCCATTTGGTAAGTTGCTTATATACTGTTACTTTTTTCTTAATAACACGAACAAGTAATTTATGTGTGACAAACCAGTTCTGATGAGTTTGCGTTACATTTTGTTGGGAGCAGTGACGTATTTTTTTAAAACAGCTACTATATAAGCAAAGGGATAATTTCAAAACAATGGCCCGTCAGTTCATTTTTTGAACTTAAACTTCTGTTCTTCTGAATTTTCTGGCCCCTTTTCAACAAAAGAGTTACCTTTTGAGAAATGCTGAGCGTAGTTGAGCAAACGACAATTATAAGTTTATTGGCGTGCTTGAGAATAGACTGCCAGCAGTCTCTTATTTTTCTTTGACAAATTTTGCAGAGTCATTTCTTGTCGTCGAGCACCTCGCATCGATTAGTATCCATTTTGGTAAGTTGCTCACTGTTACTCATCTCTTAACAACATGACAAATGAGTAATTTATGTGTGATAAACCAGTTCTGATGAGTTTTGTCTTACTTTTCGTCGTTTTCTCTTTACTCCCTTTGGATCAAGTTAGTGGCTATGTCAGAATTCCTCTTATTTTTATTTTCTGAAGTGATCACCGTCACTCATGATTGGTTGCCAATGACGAACCCAAATGATCCACCAGTATTATTTATCCATAATTTTTTTTTTGTTCAGCGGGATTTATTATTCCTATTCAAAAGATTTTAAAGAGGAACATTGCAAGGTATTTAAAGTAATATTAGCTTGCTGGGTGTAATAAGGTCTTTGTCTGTCGTTGCAAGGTAATTTTAGTAACATCAGCTTGAGGGGTGTAATAAATTACTTGTTTCTTGTGTGATCGAACTGTATACTGCCCTCCGATCCATTCTTTCCTTACACATCGAGAAAGTAAGTAAACGATGGATATTGAATTGCTCCTGAACAGAGAAGGTTTTAGTTCAAGAAAGATGAGGGTGTTACAAAGAAAAATGACGATTAAAAATGCATTCAATCAGATTTAATGTAAGGAGAAATATAGACTCGGAAAAATATCCGAGTCCCAGATCCCATCTCGGGCTCGGATATTTTTCCGAGTCTATATTTCTCCTTACATTCAATATCATTGTTGTTGTTTCATCGTTAACACACAATCAGATTTAGCAAGAGAAAATGAGGGGACAGAGAGGGAGGCTCAGGGCGTTGGCCGGGATATGTTATGTCCACGAAAGTTATTTTTAGACGAGCGGAAGTCTTTGTTCTAGCGGAAGTCTGTCTTCCGAGACGTCCGCATACAGTCTTGCCTCGCTCTCAGGTTCTTAGTGAAAAGAGAAAATGACGGCGCACGTGGAAGGCTGATGAATATTTATTTTCTTTCAAACATCGGACCGAAGTTGGCCTGCATGCGGACGTCTCGGAAGACTTCCGCTCGTCTAAAAATAACTTTCGTGGACATGACATATCCCAAGGGCTGGACCGGGAGCCTCCCTCTCTGTCCCCTCATTTTCTCTTGGATTTAGCCATAACAAACCCTTAATGTCTATTCGCTTTAAAGTCTTACTTAAAGCTTACAGCAAGACCAGAGCCTCGTATAATGTATGCGTTCGCATTACAACTTTGAACCTTGCCGAACGAAACCATTACTGGGGTTGTTCGGAGCAATAGAACAGTCATCTCACGTCGATCAGTGTTCAACTTGAATTGCTTCACTGATCAGTTGCGCAGTTTGCCCGAGTATAATATGACTTTTTCTCCTTGGTGCTCTATTTGTTAGTTCTCTTGAGAACTTTTCAGCTTTCCGCTCCAGTTCTTCATTTTTATTGCACACTAGGCAAAAGGAATTTTGTTATGTGGTTGTTAAAGGGGTACTCTGACGAAAAAACACGATTTTTCAAAAAGTTTCAAATCCTCGAGGAAACGCCGCCAACATGTTGTGTACGCTTTTCACATATAATGGATTTAACTTACTTTCACCAACATTTCAATGTTGTTACGTCGAAATACTTGTTTTTTATAGCGATGAATTTTCCGTCGTTTGATCGAACTATACTACCCTATTTTTTCCTTCCACATCATTTGATCTCGATCCACGGTGTTTGCGTAGGCATAAGTGATTTGTGTTAGAAAGTTATATCGCTCTAGATAATGTGTTTTACCGAGAGACTTGGCAGTGGGTAACCACATGAAATTAAAATTTTTAGAGTTACGAGACGAATTTTTGGCTTTTGAAAGGCATCAGTTTGGACCAACACTGGTAAGTCGTTCATTCAGTTTACATATCTTTTTCCTATGAATAAATGACTCATGCTATGCAGTTTCAATCACATACAACCTGCTCTTTGAAGAGATATGTCTTTGATCGATAATGACTCGCGGTTACTTGGAATAAATCCGAACGCCTTTCGGCAGGAGTCGAACCTGCTAAGACATGCTGCAGTAAGTTGTCATATTACAAAGTCAAATCATTTCATTTTCAAAGCTAACTCCTCCAAAAAAGAGAAGAGCCGGATTTAAAATATAAGTGATTGATGGGCATAACATGAAATGCGTTAAGGAGGAAATTATTATAAAACCCTTTTCGTGTTATTTTGGATTAGTATTCGAGTTCTCTTGGTATCATTTCTAAATCAGAATTTTTTTCTTTTACTTCATGGCATATGATATGTTTATTCTGGAAGAAAGGATGTCTTGTAACCTTTCTTGCTTTTGCTGACCAATTTTTAACCAATCAGGATCCAAAGTAGCCCGCGTAGCGAGCATTTCCATGGGGGGACAAAAGGGATTTTTATGTTTTGGCCCCGCGAAGAATGGGGCGAGACAAGGAGGAACTCTTGCAGACAAACTCCTGTATTTTCGAAACCGCCAACTTGACGTATCATGCATGTTCATCGGCTGTCATAAATTGACCAAGAAAAGGTTTGGTCTGCCGTAGTGGAAATGAACTTTGGGCAACAGAAGCTTAAAAAAGTTGACAAGGAAAATAACGATAATATTGACCAATATTAGAAAACAGATACTCTTCCCGAAAGCCTCCAAGTCCAATTATAGAGATGTTTTCGTAAGAATTTCACGCGACAATAAGATTTTAATGTTTGGTAAGGCAAATCGCATGAGGCAGCTTACCGCTATAATGAGGTTCCCAATGTTAAGAATAAGTGCTTCTGATGAAATGTCAGCGTACCTGAAATCCGAAAGACTATTGTTGTCTAACTACTCGGTTTATAAAAACAATTTTCTGTTCGATGGTTTAACACCTTGTTCTTGGTGCTTGTGTACGTATTCAAGAAAGTGATGTTAAAATTAAAGGAACAGCTATACAAATCAATCAATCAATCAATATAGCGCCATCTTCCATTAATTGTCCATGACGCTTTAAAACCCTAAAAATTAAAATCCTAAGAATTAAATGCGCAACTGGGAGGAGAAGGTTACGAACTTTCATCAGTTTGTTTCGCGAAGAAAGGAGCAGCTTGCCATCCAAGCAGACTGTGTTTTCAACATGGACGAAGTGCCTATGTCGTTTGATGCTCCTTACTCCAGAACTGTCGATACAACTGGAGCTGAAAGCGTTCCTGTGTCAACCACCGGTCATGAAAAAACAGGCTTTACTGTTGTCCTTGTGTGCTCTGAGACCGGGAAAAAGCTCAAGCCAATGGTCATCTTCAAAAGAAAAACCATGCCGAAAGAAAATCTCCCCGATGGTGTGGTTGTCCACTGCCACAAAAAAGGATGGATGGATAGAGATGGAATGGCTGTTTGGGGTGAGAAAGTTTGGCGTCCCAGACCTGTGTCCTTCTTCGACAGAACCTCTCTACTCATCTTTGACAGTTTCAGCGCACATATTGACGAAGGTGTTCGCAACACTTTCAAAACTGAACATCAAACAACTACTGCAGTGATTCCTGGAGGCCTTACTAAGAAATTGCAGCCATTAGACATTTCTGTTAATCGGTCGTTTAAGAACCATGTTCGTGAGGAGTGGGAGAAATGGATGTCGGAAGGAATTCACACCTTCACCGAAACTGGAAAGATGAGGAGGGCAACACATGCGGAAGTCTGCAACTGGGTAATTCGTGCGTGGAGAGCAGTGAAAGTCACGGCAATCACGAATGGCTTCAGAAAGGCGGGAATTACGCGTGTTCCTGGTGCCACTGAGGATGATACGAGTGATGCATCCGAAATCAGCGACGACGAACAAAGCGCAGCCACTCTGGATCCTGTCCTGGGTGCACAATAGATGGAAATTTTTTGTTTTCAATGTTCGGCTTTAGTACGTGCTATCTATCCACGGCCACGCAAGCAATTCAGTGGCTTGTCGATCCAACTTCGTGAGGCAGGGACTTTTAAAGCACGATTTTCCTTTGTTTTCGGTGCGGGTTATCTGCCGGTGCGGGTAATCTGTTGAAAACTTTTTCCCTTTATTGCAAAAATTGACCCATGCTGGTAATGTGCCGTGCGGGTAATCGGCCGGAAATTACGGTAATACGATAAGGTTTCAAAGAAAAAGTAAACAAAAGAACTACAAGTAAAAACTACAAAATTAATCAAATGCACACTTAAAAAGTTAAGTCTTAAGATTAGCCTTAAAAACTGCCTCTGATGATGAAAACCTGATCCGGAGTGGTAGTTTATTCCAGAGCCTTGGTGCCGCCACGGAAAAGGCTCTTTCACCATACGTTTTAAGATTTTCTCTAGACTCATCAGCAACTTGTTGTTTGAAGATTTTAGTGTTCAACGAGAGTCATTATACCCCAATAGATCTTTAATGTAATCAGGGGCCAGTCCAGTCAGAGCTTTGTAAGTTAGCAACAACATTTTAAAAACTATCCTTTAATGAACTGGCAGCCAATGTAAGCTCCTTAGTATTGTTGTGATATTTTCCTTCCTTTGTAGTCAAGGTAACAAGGCGAGCTGCTGGGTTCTGTAAAAGGTGAAGTCTATTATTAATCAGATTCTTTAGGAGACCGTACAGCAGGGCATTACAATAGTCCAAACGCGATGTTACGTAAGCGTGAACAATAGTCTCAGTACTACTCTGGGATAGGTATCGGCTAATTTTAGCTATACTGCGTATGCGGAAAAATGCGCTCTTGGATGTTATTTTAACGTGCACTGTTCTTTGAAATCTAAACTCCCAAGTTCCTGGCCTGTTTACTAGACTTGATTACTTCTTCGGCGACTCGTATATAGTCGAGGGGTGGCCGTGGACAATATTTAGAACTATGTACTGGATAGGCGATTAGGACAATTGGATGTAAACGACAAGTATAACTGCATGTCATCTACATAGAGATGAAACGGTATGCTATGCTTCCTGGCTATGTCACCGAGTGGACTTGTATAAAGGGAATACAATAAGGGTCTCGGCACAGAACCCTGTGGTACCCCGCAAGGTAAATGCTACTTCGACGATTCAATTCCATTAACAGAAACAAACTGTTCTCATGTCCAGACGTTTATTTGGAATGGCCCTATATCACAAAATGTTAGTCTTAGGGTCATTACTGATGTGGACAAATTTCACGTTTTTATCATCAACTTGAACAAAGAGTGTTTTTTTGGTCGATAACAGCTGGACTAGTTTGCGTGATTGAAGGTTCGAATGAAACCAATTAAGAGCAATGTTCCTAATACCAAAACGATTCTGTAGTCTTGATAACAAAATCGAATGATCGTCGACAGTATCAAACGCAGCTGATAAATTGAGTAAAATAGTAAAATAACCAATCTGTCGTTGTCAGTAGCCATCAAAACATCATTTTGAACTCTCAAAAGCGCAGTTTCTGTACTGTGATGAGATTTATATGCCGACTGAAATTCTTCTAATAAGCCTTGATTATCATTAAGATGGTCCGTTAATTGTGCTGCGACTGCTTTCTCTGTAACTTTGGACAAAAAAATATAAATTCGAGACAGGACGAAAGTTAGAAAATAGTTCATGATTAGCTTCACTCTTTTTCCACAATGGTTTCAACATGGCAACTTTGAATCTATCAGGTACTTGGCCATTTGTAAGAGACAACTTAACTATACGAGCGTTCAGTGGAAGTAGATAATGACGGCGCCTTTTGAACACTGAAGATGGAATTGGATCAAGTGTACAGGACTGTGAGCACCGGTAATTCACAAAACCAGATATGGCCTCCTCTTGACCAGTTTAAATTCACTTAGCATCTGTTTAGCTAGACAGCTTTCAGACTCAGCATTTCATGAAGTAATTTGACCGTCAGTCACAATTCGAACAACTTTGCCAAGATCTTTGCAAATTTGAATTTTGTTACTAGAATATTCCACGAATGATTCGGACAGAGAACAGTTATTAGGTCCAGATGTATAACGCTGGACCGGATTGGAGAGCAGAAGCTTCTCTTTTGTTTTTAATAAAAAGAAGTCCAGAGTTCCCTGAGTTT
>NC_090885.1:10345877-10353377 GCF_036669925.1 Montipora capricornis | reverse complement strand
TACCTGTCCGAGGCGCTTTACAAAATTATCTCTAAAACTACAATTCACTTTTTGAGCGTCAGCTTTCACGTGTAGTGTCACGTGACTTTTGATGTAAACAAAGTTCGGACATTCGAGCAGATCGGACATAAGGGCATATAGTGAGACGGAGTGGTGAAATGTACATAAAAGTCATAAAATTTCGGTCTCTTTTTTACGTGGGACTTTCAATTGATGCAACGGATACACTATTAGGATTCGGCGCGGGACTTAATAGTTTTACACTCCTATTTCGACAGGATTTAAGCTTACGGGGGTGAGTTTAATAGGGTTTGTCCACATAATTTTCGACTCTGATACTCGTCGGAAGGAAACGAAATGTGTTCCTCACATTATATTACAATGAATACCTTTATGTGTTAAAATTTAAGGTCATTAATAAAAAAAGATTGAACGTGATTTGATTGTGTTTACATGCTGCATCAGTGACAGAAGTCATAATTTGTTATCTGGGACGAGCGCCAAGTCGCAGAATGGTCACGACTAAAAGATGTGCTTATGGTACTTGTAAAAACGACTCCCGGTACCCTAAATCGTGGGTAAGAAATGCGAAGGGTGATCCGATCAAGTTTTTTCATTTTCCCGGCGAAGTTAGGGAAAGCGAGAGAAGGAAAAAGTGGATAATGGCTTGTCATCGCGGTGACTCGTTTGTGTGTACGAAGGACAGTTACATTTGTAGTTTACACTTTGTCGGAGGTAACGGTCCAACACTCGAGGATCCAGATCCAATATCTGCTGTGGCAAGCAAAGAAAGAGTAAGTTAACTTGTTTTGAAAGTGTTATTTAATGTTACTGGTTGTTTGAACTTTAATTTTATATCGTGCATAGGTGTCGCGACTCAATAGAAAACGAAAGGTATCTGGTGAACGAGATATAGTCAGAGAGAGGGGGAAGAAAATTTGCCTTGAACGGTCAGCCGCAAAAACTCTGTTAACGCTTCATCGCCACACGGGTAAATCAAACGAAGAGCATGCAGCTGCCAAAGCACTTTTGGATCTGACCTTAGCTGTAGAGCCAGTCACACATGCGGAAGAACATGAGCAAACTGACGAGTTACATTTGTTTATCACATTAATTGACGAGTTTCCTGAACCGAGCACAGCTGAACAACTCGATCAAACTTTTCCAGAACCGGTGGAGTTCCACGTTAACCGAAGCACACAGACAGATAAAAAATTACTCAAACAATGCAGCACGCAAGTTAGTAATAAACCATGGAATATTTTCTACCAAAGAATATATTTTCAAGAGTGCTTTCATTTTTCATTTTGAGCGTATAACCTTTTTTTCAATCAGACTGCAGGCAGGAACAAACTGATGAAGTTTTTATTTATGGAGAAAGTAATGGACCCACAGAAAACCTACCACTACACAGGTACACAAACTAAATTGTAATTATAGGCAATCAAAGGATGACAAAATGTAAGCGGCGCAGCTAAGATAAGCATGACTTTCTTCTCGGCTGTGTGATGTAAACTTTCCTCCACGAGTCCCTCTCGATCATTTTGTCAGGACGATATTTGTAATAAGTTATAGGTATGACAAAGAAATGTCTTGAGATGATTTACAGTGAAATCAAAGAAAAGAGTGAGCGGATGAACACATGGAAGGGTACACTAAAAACTAAGACAGGAAAGATCCAGGAAAAGTATTTGAAGGTACTTAGAATTATCAGTATGTATAATTTGTACAGTCCCAATAATAACCATAAGAAGATAACTTATCTACAGTCAGATTGTTTACTTCTTAAGAAGTAAAAATGTATGATTGCCCCTTTACACTTGATGTGTCGTTTTCGCTTGTTTTTGTTTTCTTCAGAAAAGACAAGAACTGTCGAACCTAACCAGTAAAGAGCAATTTGAGTTCACCCTTGTGAGGCTTAGAAGAAACCCAAGTTTGGAAATGCTTTGTGATATATTTGGCATCACCAAAGGGTCTGGAAGCAGAATATTTATAACATGGATTATATTTCTCAAAAAGGAGTTGAGATTTCTTTTACCCTTCTCAACAAAACAAGAATTGATTGGCATACTTAGACCAAGTTGCTTCAAAAAGAACAGGTTTAAGAATGTGAGAGCGATAATAGATTGTACTGAATTTTATGTTGAGAAACCTTGTAAACCATCCAGTCAAAGATCCACCTACAGTCAATACAAGTCCTCAAACACATTTAAGCTACTTATTTCAATGTCCCCCATTTTGCATTTTAATTTTCTGTCCAAATTATACAGTGGAAGTATAAGTGACAAAGAGATAGTAAATGCAAGTGGTTTTCTAGCAAAACTACAGCCAGGCGATGCTGTAATGGCTGATAAAGGCTTCAACATACAAGATTTTTTAGCCTTGCACAACACAGAACTAATCACACCTCCAATCATGCGCAGAAATAATGTATCTGCCCGAGCATCAACTGCTACAAGACGAGTTGCAACTGCAAGGGTTCATATTGAGCGGATGATAAGACGCCTGAAATTGTTCACTTTTCTACGGAGAGTTATTCCCCTTACATGCAAACCATATATTAGCTGTGCTGTTTCTGTCTGTGCAATACTTGTAAATTTACAACCATCGATAATTAAGGCAAGTTCAAATAGAGAATAGGCCAAGGTTTAATCTTAAATACTGCATTGGCCATTTCTTAAAGTGTTCATTTCTTTACAAATAAAGCTTCTAGGAAAGTTCGTGTTAATGTTCTCTTCGTTTCAGCGTCTCCAGGGTCAAACCACAGATGTTCGACCTTGGCATATCCATTGGGATCACTTTCATACTCTGGCAGATCCTATGGGATTTAATACAACATGAATTCCATGATTGCAAATCTAGAGAAATCAAAAAAATTACTCTGGAAATTTATTTACATTATTTTTTACATCAATTTTTCTCCAAATTATGTACCTGTAAAAATTGGTCAATAAACATGAACATGTGAAATCCACAATTGTTGCTTCCTGCCAACTGTTGTGGTACCTGG
Organism: Montipora capricornis; assembly: GCF_036669925.1. Taxonomy (NCBI): domain Eukaryota; kingdom Metazoa; phylum Cnidaria; class Anthozoa; order Scleractinia; family Acroporidae; genus Montipora; species Montipora capricornis. The sequence continues at coordinate 10,350,367 of NC_090885.1, read as the reverse complement.
CAATGTCATGACGTGGGCAATGTTAGGAGCATGATTCATTTTAAAATTTCAGACTTTAATTGTCAATTAGCAGATCTAGATCTACAGGGAAACAGTAGTAACAGTGATATTTTGATCCAACATTTTCATTACCTTAAGCACATGCGGTGTCCGCTTGCTTGTCTTGGAGGGTATAGCACTAGCTGCACTCAGGTGATCCAAGAACCTGTTAAAAAAAAAAAAAAATGGTTAGCACAAACGTGACATCAGTAACAAATTACCATTTTATGTTATCTTATCCACTAGCTGACAGTAATAATAATTATTATTACACTGTTGCACGTACCTGTTGATATTGTCTATTTCGGCATGCCTTGTATTGATATCCCATGTCAAGGAGTCCATTATCAGTAGGTACCTTGAAACGAATCAACATTTCTTTGCTTCAGTGTAAACCGCAGTGAATAAGATATACTGCAGGTACAAACACTGAAATTATTTCTTAATCAAATTATATGCTAAGAATGCTCACCATGGCGTCAATACAGCGACGAGCCAATGCAAACTGAAAAAAATAAAACTTAATATCTCAGTCAGTTTCTTCATTGTAGCTGTCAGGATAACTGAAGTTTTATTCTCGATAAAAATGGAGGAACAGTGTTTCTGACCTTCTGTTGATTGGAATAATCACATATCAACTGTTCAGGAGATTTGCCTGAAAAAACTTCTCTGCTGATTTCTGGTGAACAATTCTAAAAGAAATTGTTAAAGTGTGAGTCATGAACAGTTTTCACCCATTGCATAAGAAATGTGTGTTGCTCCATACAAATAAAGCAGTCATTGTTATCATATCAGCATGAAATATTCATTCCAAGCACTGTTTGAACTTCCATTATTATTACCTGGCGGTTGCTTGATTAACATCCTGCTCCCCACATAAAGTGGTATAGAAAAATGTACTGACAATAGGATAACACTGGGGTAGTTGCATGAAACCAAATACCAACTTGTTCTTATTCATACTGGCTTTTAATTAATACATTAAAAGTAGGAAGTATAATTATGTAATTATGCAAGCAATTTATCATTCATCATCTTTTATTGACCATACTTACTTGATAGTGTTGAACAAAAGAAATATAATTAATTATTATGAAATGTCACATTAGTTACTTGAACGAAAACAGAACTATTGTGTCAGTTATCATAGAATTTGGTTGAACGGTTTCCACGTCCTCCTTGTATATCTCTTACCCAGAAAGTAGCACACTCTCTGAAGGTGTGGCAGGGGTACTGTGCTGAGAGGATAACAAATCGATAACTTCATGGCATTCTAGTTTAGAAGGAAAGATGTTGGATCGGCATGTTTTGTCATCTGCTTCAGAGCTGGTCCTTTGAAACGCACTGGGGACATCTGGAGAGTTTATGGCCTCTACATCTTGTGATTCGTGTGCCCCTAGTGATGAATCTATAAGAAAATCCCCAAGACGCAAATAAACAACTGGATAAATCCACTGAGAAAATAATGAGACAAATATTTATAATACGTACAGGAGGTTAATACCTGGCAATACTGGCCCAGATAGAACAGTAATCAGGAAGGGGAGGACTTGACCTATCCAAAACCTCTCCAGTTTGGCACACACATTTGACATGAAGGTTGCATCATAGGGTACCTCAAGAGAGAAGATTCCTTGCTTCGTCCACACAACAAACTGACAAAGTTCCAGCCCAGTAACAAACATTTGAAGCTGAACTTGGAAATAGTATTTTGAAGTTGATTTCAAAGCAAAGCCATCACCATTTCCGATGCCACCAATTTCCGGGGTTAGGAAAGCTTCTTTTGGGTGGAGATCTCTGTGTTTCCAGGAGCATTTATATTCTACGACAGTGTTTGGGCAACCTTTAGAACACTGGCATTTCTGAATATTATCCACACTTGCCCCATGGAATGGCTTTGACTTTGAAATCAAAAAGCCCTTAGCAATCAATTCCAGTTTGTGGTGGGTATGGCTTGCAACCCGCTTATATGCATCACAAGCACTGTCTTCATGAAATAGCCCCCACTCTCTGGCATTTTCACGCTGGGGATTTTTTTTATCAAATCCGGCCACGGCCGAGAGCGCAGATAATCTGTCAGCGGTTGATCCCCACCAGGCTCGAATAAAGTAAGTGCCAAAAAAAAATGGCAGACGAAACAGAGGTATTTTCGAATGTTATTTTTGAAACATTGACAACCGCTGAGGATCAGTTAGCAAATAAAGAAATCGGTCGTGAAAGGGTAAACCGTGCCATAAATGATCTCAAATCATTGTTGGTGCCGATAACGAAGCGTCGTTTCAGCGAGAGAAGGCAAGGCTTTAAACATGTTGTGTGACATATTATCCGATGCTTCAGAGACAAGCATCATTTTGGTTGAAGCAGTTTCGGAGACGGATGGCAACCAAATGTTCAGTAAAGAATCCTTGGCATGTTATTTTGGAGGACAGGCTACCAAAAGAATTATTCGGTGTTTTAGAAGAGGTTGTTTCTAAAACTAGATATGGCCTATAGGCTAATAACGGTGAAAACACAGAAGAACTGTGTGTTCGCATTTACCTCTAGGATTCGGGTGAGGAGGGTATTTTGTGCCCTGACGGATCAGAATCTGACAGAGGAAAGCTTCTTGGAGCGAATTATTAAGGGAGAAAAGCGGGTGGAAGCAATCATTGATGCGGAAAAGCAGTTTGGCATGAAATATAATTTTGACAAGGAGATAATAACAATTGACTTTTATTATGGATACTGGAATGATCATGGATGGCTACAACATGTATAAGTAGAGAAGGCAAATCAACTAGTTCTTTACATTGAGAATAAAACTTTATGGATAATTCTTATTTCTTAATACATATCTTCATACACATTTCTATTTCAGTTATATTACTCTCTTGTACCTTATGCTAAAATGCTTTTGACTATAATTCTAATCTTTTCTTATTAGGAATAAAAATTTGTTGATACTTCTTAATTCTTGATACATATCTGCATATGCATAATTTATTTTTCAGTTAAATTACTCTCTGTTACCTTATGCTATGATAATGACTAAAATTCTAATCTGTTCTTATTAGGAATAAAAAGTTGTTGATACTTCTTAATTCTTGATATATATCTGCATATGCATATTTTTTTTTCAGTTAAATTACTCTCTGGTACCTTTATGCTATAATAATGACTAAAATTCTAATCTGTTCTCATTGAAAATAAAAATGTATCAATAGTTGTTAATTCTTAATACATATCTTCATGTACTTGGCTGTTTCAGTTATCTTACTCTCTGACCAGTACCTTAATAATAAAATAATAATCACTACAATTTGATAGTGATAATTTTGATTATGATTGGAAGCCTTGAGTAGGCTCATATCATTGTATTTAAGAAACATCCTTTCAATAATTTCTGCTTTAGCAGCAAAATTAAATTAATGTGATAAACAAATGTTTACAAATTGTGTTTCATTTCCTTTCATTTAAGTCAATAATATTAAAATATACAATAATATTATAATCCTGCTGTGTACATACACTGCTTTGAAAAATATAGCTTTATATATTAATATATCACAAAAGCATTCATAGAGATGCTCTCCTATATTGCATAACAGTGTCATATTTTAAAAGCTTGCAATGGAAAAAAAATTGCACAATAAATTTTGCATTGCATTCTAATATGAATTCAGACCCAGCTGTGGGTCTCAATTTGCACAACTGGCAATTTGCAGTGTGTGGACACAATTTTCATGGACAATAATAATACATGTAATAATAAATAATAATAATTATTATTATTACCATGATTATCATTATATTTGATATACACGATACCTGGTGTTGTAAGAAAATATAACATTTTCTAGCATTTACTGCATATTTTTCAAACACAGCTGAAAGCATGTTACTTTTCTGTTCAGCTCAAATTTGCAAGTTCAGTGAGCATGCTTTTCTTACATTGTATAAAATGTTCCCTTAACTTACTGCCGACTTGGCTTCACTTGTTATCTTCCCTTGAGCTACACAGTCAGACAAAATCACTCTGAAGTGCTCAAGACAAAAACTGCAGTTTTCATCCTCAACATTTTTAGGTTGCCCACAATGACAAAACTGATTTGTATGGCATCTTTTTGGAATGTAAACAGTTGAAGTCTTTTTTTGAATAATGTCATCACATCCATTCTCCCGCAACCAAAACAAGGAGATGTATTCATGCCTAAAGACCTGGGCCCATCTGTTGCTGTACTGGGTGTTATGGGTGAAATTAGCCAAAGCAATGTGTTTGGCTTCCCTACCCTCCATGGTGTTGACCCCTAAACCCATACCAATTGAATCACAAAGCTGCTGTGCATGTAATGGAACAACATGGCCTATTGTCCATGAAGTTGGGGTGCTGGACAGGAATAGTGCAGTAGCTCTAAAGAAGTTAGAACAAACCTTCTGAAGATTCTGAACCTCTTCACCTGAAATGGTAATCC
>NC_090885.1:10298377-10325877 GCF_036669925.1 Montipora capricornis | reverse complement strand
GCGATAAGCTGGAAAAATCGACTTTGATGGAAAAATCTCTAAAAGCTCAGGAGACAATCTAAGTAAGTGGTTTTAATCACCTGCTGGATGTCTGGAAGAATTGGGTTGTAGTCAAGTACTAGAGGAAAAACCTTTTTCTTTGGCTTGACTCTTTTTGTTAGGAGTTCGGACCTTTCATTGCTTAATGCTTTTTCAAATTGTCTGTCCACTAATTCCTTGCTGTAATTTTGTGAGCACAGATATCCTTTATATTCTTCACATCTCTTGTTCAAAAATTGGTCTGTAGAACAATTGCGTTTAATTCGAAGAGCCACCCCATAGGGAATTGCACGCATACAATGTGATGGGTGCGAACTCGAAAAAGGTAAATAAAGATGACTATCGGTTGGCTTAGCATAAATATCAGTGATTATAAACCCATCTTGGAGGTGCAAAGTAAGATCTAGAACGTTGAGGCTACTCTCCGAATATACCAGTTCAAACTTGATGGTGGGATAGAGTGAATTAATATACTCCGTAAATTCTAGCAATTTCGTCAAACCAAGAGTCCAAAAATGTAGTTGCCTCTGTAGAATTTTGGTCTTCGACCAAACCGCAGTAGAAATGTCCTTTAAAATATTGAGAGAAGCGCTGAGTGAATGCTGTCTACAGGACTCTTGTAAGCTCCCATTATCTTTGTCAAGTTGCAGTTTAAAAAGTAGCTTTAGACCTTTAGGAATGCGGCTTCGTTTGGTGCAGCGGACCAAGAAATAACCGTGGACATTTCTACTGCGGTTTGGTCGAAGACCAAAATTCTACAGAGGCAACTACATTTTGAACGTGAACTGCTTTTCAACAACAACGAGGAAACTGCCGCCAAGACTATTTGGAGAAGAGTTAAAAGACAAATGGAAAAGGTAGAGATTGATTTGAAGAGGAGAGCGCGACAGAAGTTTCGGCAGGCCACTCCCTACAACCCAGCGCCATCAGATCAATTTACACCACTGGAGAATTCAAGAACCAGGTTGAGGAGGTTCCGAAGAACTTCCCAGACCAGTAACAGAGCCCCTACTCGTGATGAGAACGATGTGGTGACAAGACCGGATATCAACTTGCCAGATTTAAATCCCATTAATCTAACATCTTCTGAACTCACAGATGCAGAGCGCTCTCTTTTGACTAAAGGACCAGCGTTCTGTCCTACGCCAAAGGATTTCAACTGGCAGAAGGTAATCGATGATTTGGATAAATTTGAAAGGAGAATCCGCCTCGCCTTTTTCCATCATGGCAGAAATCCGGACGAAAACCCAAGGAAAGTTGATGATCGTTTGCCAGCTATTCCTTCAGCTACCAATTGGATGCCTCCCAAGTGTAGTTCTCCAGAAGTCGAAGTCTTCATCAATAATGTGATAAAGGATATCCTGGAACCCCAAAATCTGAGAACTGTCAAAGACAACTTAACTAAAGACGAAAGGTTAGCACTACGTAATCTTAAGTCCAGTGATAAAGTAATTAGAATTCAAGACAAGGGCTCTAGATTTGTAATCCTTAATCAAGAAGAATATCAAGATTCTTTTCAGCCCAAATTTGTAATCATCGTAATTTTTGCTGTCTGTAAGACCTCGTTAGCTCCCATCTAGCTTTGAATGTTTCCAGTTTGTAATCTTGCCCTTTTGTTTTGTTAGCTTTCACTTAGTCGTTGTTGTCTTTGTTCAAAAACTCTATTGGGGGATCCTGTTACGTTTGTGTTTGGTTTTTCATTCAGGGGCTTTCGATTGGGAATCTATTACATTGTTTAGGGGCCCTCTCTGAGGACCTTGTTATGACATTGACCCGCACATTCACTCAGAGGCCCTCAATGGGGAGTTTGTTACGAAATAACACGATTTATCTAATTAGTCTGTTTGTTCCTTTTTTTCAATTGTTTTTTGTTTTGCTTAGCTTGTAATTAAGACCTTTTGTTACACAACCTTAATTTCCATTTTTTATGCACTATATAAAAGCCCGTAACTCTGCCACTCACAACCATTGTATATAGCTTTTTTAATTTTTAACTTTTAAACTATCCTGAAGAAGGCCGAAGGCCAAAACGTCGATTAAACGCTGGAACTGTCAAGAGTTTGTCTCTTCGTCGTTGTATTATACCTATCTATATATATATATATATATATATAGAGAGAGAGAGAGAGAGAGAGAGAGAGAGATTATTATACCTATCTATATATATATATATATATAGAGAGAGAGAGAGAGAGAGAGAGAGTTTAGAAGTGACCAAGGACGGACAACCCTCTGAATGACATTTTCATTGGATCATATATTGCATCAGAACTACTCTGGGACCTTACTCGTGAAACCTAAACATATACATACAAAGAAAACTAACCAAAGACCAAAGATTTATGATACAGTGCCTGGCTGTAATTACTCGGGCCCGTAGGGGCTCGAGTTATAAAATACGTTTGATTTCAGTTTTTTTTTTCCTGTGCAGCAAAATGCACAATAGAAAAACGTGGCGGTGTTTGATTGGGCAATGCACAATACAAAGCACGTTGCGGTGTTTTGATTGGGTAATGCACAATAGAAGCCACGTGCCGCTGTTTAGATTGGTTATTTAAAGCAAACCACGTTATCCAAGATCATGAAGAGCAATGTGATATGTTGTTTGCGATTACTGAAGATCGAAGTTGCGTTGGCTTAATCGATTTCTTCTTGGGGCGCTCAAAACACATACAAAGAAAGGCATAGGCTTTTCGCGTTAGACCCAAACTAAAAGATGTCAAGCGTCAGCTTCGAATCAAGTCGTTCAGCGAACTGAATGAAACAAGAATATACTCGAATGTATAAACTGAAATGGATGCAACTACTGAAAGTGATACAAGTCAAAATACAAACTCTTTAATGAGCAGCGAGTACCTTATTGAGGACTACTTTGAAGATGACAGCGACAAAGAAAGTAACTCCACAAACAAATGGACGCCATATTGGAATCTTCTGAAGACACAGTAAAAACATTGGCACAGCGAACAAATGGCCTCACGCTTGTACCATTTTCACCGCGAACAAACAGCCTCCCCCTCAGTGTACCATTGACTAGAGAGAGAAGTTTTTTGTTTATTGCGTTTTTTTTGTTTTTTTATTGTTAAACAGTTTGTTTTCTTGTAGTGGTGTAGCTTATATCCTTTGTTCAACTATAGCGATCGTGTTCACTGCCATCTTGTGTATATAGTTCTGGTTTAGTTTTACAAGATTTGATGTCATCAGTGGAGACTGTGATCAGCTCTTTAGAAAATAATTGTGATGTAGTTTGAAAGGCTGTACAGTTATTTGATTTTCAATGGTAATAAAGACTTGATTCCAATGGAGAAATACAGGTCTCAATAAGCACAAGTGTGCTTAGTTTAGTTGTGATTTGCGTGTGCATTGACATAGACGTGCCCGAGAACCGAGCAGAGACATCTCCTTTATAACAGAAGAAAAAGGAGGACACTTTCTGGAACGTATTTGGTTAACAATGTACCGAGGTCATCCACATTTCATCGTCTTACTAGCCAAGGAGATCACTTGCTCGTAAACACAACTATAGGAGCTACCTCAGGTATGCGTTTAAATGTAAGCACGTGGTATGTAACACTTTTCCAGATACGTACTTTTCCCTATACGGACCTCCCAGCTGGCAAATAACATATTTATTTTGACAATTGGGTGCATATTTCTGTGAGTATTTCAATTACAACAAATGGTATATTTTAAATATTTGATTCTCGTGCTATGGATTCATTTGGCATGGCCATCCTCAAGGAACTTGTGTACTTCTGCAAGTATTTTCAAGTGTTGAGATATAGTGCACATCTTCACGTGTGGCGCACGCGACAAAGTGTTTTTTACGTACACCACTGCACGAAAGTTTGGTCATCTTGGAAGGATGTTTTAACATCTCACCTTCATTTCTCTTTCATTCTTCTCTGCAAACAATGTTTCGATGAGTCATTTCATTTCATCTTAAACCGTTCAATTTGCGTTTCCTTTCTCAAACACTGAGCAAGAATATCCATCGATCAGTAAAAAACAATATGCTTAGCCACTTTGGAATAAATTCACTATTTTTACCTCGTTTCCATGGTCCAGTGGTCATTTCCACCACCTGTAATGAAGATAATCTGGGACCGGGTATCATTACATACACAGTCGAACATCATGAGAATCGCAATTTAAGGCCGATGTAAGAAGGACAGACTTCTCTCTTTTCTTTTCTTTAGCGCTAAATTGACGATACACCGCTGTACTTTTGCAGGCCCGAGTATAGGCTACTTGTAGCCTCTTGTTGTTTTTAACCTATGTTTTGTTGAGAGTTTTCCCAGATGAGGGTAATTGAGCCAAAGTTGCATGACTTGTCACGCGTGACTGTTGCATGACACGTAACGGCGCAAAACAAAACCTTTGTCGGAGGGCGCTCGGTTGGCTTTTGTTTGCCTAGCCTTCGGCTAGGACTTTTACCGCTGACAAGGCGGTTGTCTTTTTCCCATTTCACCTCTGGGAGCGAGGTTGAGATCCCGAGAGACCTCTGGGCACCCTCCTATAACCAGTTGGGCCCAGAGCCGGGGTTACCCGAGGGGTACTTTCGATTGGTTCGATTTCTCCCTATACCCTGTAACTCAACATCCGCACAAGTCGTCAATCAGTGTTCAGAGAGTGGCCAACTCTCACCCACCCAGACCTCACCAGAATCATGAGCTACCGTGGGTAAGGTACAATTTTCTTATCTATTAAGGTGAGAAGTCGGTTGATTAAGCTTGTGGGAAGGCAATTTTGTCCAACTGTGCTGGCTTGTGCTAATAAGCATGCGCATAAGCGTTCGCCTATATCTGCCTGCATTACTTTTGCACAGCTGACATTCTCCAAACATCTGATTTTAACAGTTTATTTGCCATTTTATGCTCTTCAAAGCTATTGCAAGTCTTTGGTTATTCAAGTTAAAGGTTTGTTAGATTATTTCTGTAATTTTTGCTATACTTAATGGCCATTTTTGTTGATTTGCTGGAAGTAATTTTCATATTTTTGGTAAACGGCATCCCTCGTATTGTCCATCGATCAAAAATTTACAAATTTACCTTGGTTGGCGAATATGGTGCAGTACAGTCAGTTGCACTATTTTCGGAAATTTGTTTGCACATAGATACAAAACTGCAAACGGAAAATTCTTATATGTTCAAGAACATACCTTTTAGCTTGACCAATGACGAAAAAATGTGAAATCTATCGCGCATTTTGCGAGAACAGGCCGCTTTTGACAATGATAACAACAACTCGATGCGTGATAAAAACTGCATTTGATAAGAAACAAATTTAACTTACCTCAACGAAAACTTGAATCTTCCCACCTAAATGGAACGTAGCTGGTCACGAAAAGAAAGAACAAACGCAAGCAGACTAATCTATAAGTCTTTGGAACGCGTCGTTCGGATTTGTTTCGTTTTTAAAACAACAAAATACACGCAGAATCGTGAAGTGTAAGTGTCCGGGAAATAGGGCAACATACTGTAAATTTTAATACCTGACAGGTTTACAGTTTAGTGATCTGATTTTTAGTTTCCAACAATAATTTGTTAAAAGTAAAGTGACACGAAATAAGTGATTTGCATGAAAATGCAGCCAGCTTTGCGACTTTTTAACTAGTCTGCAGCAGATGCCTTTTTGTTTTCGGCCTTATTACGCAGAATTGTGTGGAAATTTTTTCATCCTGTGTCTCCAAAGTAAAATGCAAGGGTTAATTTTAGCTTGGGTTATAATTAATATGCGGTTGGAATTTTTCCAAGTAATAATCTTGGGTTGAAATTGAAATTGTTAATTTCAGTGTGTTCAGTTAATACTTGTGTGTTCGTTTATTTACTGTACCATTTGTTTGTTTAGTATAACCCAGGAGTTGAAATTGTCTTTATTATTTACAATGTATATTCATCCCAAACAAAGGGGCTTATTCAACCCTGACAATGAAAATATTCCACGTAATAAGGCTCAAGCTTCCATCTTTAGGAACCAATCCGGTTAGATTAAGATAAAGTGTAGAGTGGCTCTGGGACTAAAGTCAGTAGAAATAGGGTACCTTTGCCTCCAGAGGAATGTCATGATAAAACAGTAGTAGCCGAAGCCATAACAAACAGTGTCATTTTGCTAATAATAATGATCGAAATGTTTTGTCTGCAGATACAGAAATTTAAGATCTTGATTTGAATTTTGGATCAGTTTGAGCTAACCCCCCTCAAAATACCTAAGCTCGATGCTTGTGATTGATAAAACACTAATCAATTTCCTATTCAATAGACCTGGTTGCTTAATGGCATCTTATGAGAATGTTAAGCTAGTCTATTGGTTTGCTGCTCCTATGTTTGTAGTTTTGAGAACAATAGAGTTCAATCCGGGACAACCAAAAATTTGGTTAGAATGGGATTTGAACCCGCGGGTCAACCGAATGCAAACCCAGCACCCTTACCACTGGATCACGCCACCTCCAAAATCAATCATGAATAAAATTATGACGATTACTATTTTGGATAATAAGCAAATAAGCAAGCCTTCATTATGATTATGGATATCTTCAACATTATGAAACCTCTCACTATTTTATGTGTATTCCTGAAATTGTACTTAAATCATTTAATTATTTAAATTAACCCTTTGATACCCAAACCAGCCATATGTAGTATTTTACTCTGTCTTAAATGACAGACGATTTTCTCGTCAATAGGGAAACCCCAGGAGTCAATGGGTTAATTACTCACTGAGAAACTATGTCCCATTAAAGATGAAATGAATGCTATTAAACACATTTACTGGTATTCGCTGTTTGAAATATTTTGGTTGGCAGACTGTTATACACTAGTGATAGTAGACAGCAGCATAAAGTGTGACCTCTTAGACTGATATCATAACTACTGCATACGGTGCTTTACGATGCTAAATTAGGGATGTTGAATTCCATTCTACCAGTATTTACTACGATCATGGACTGTTGCCACGGATTTTCCTGCAAATTTGCAGATGCAGATTAGTGAATGGTTTGAACCATAACCATAACCATACGATGTCTAAGTGGCTACCCACATGTATGCATTGTGTGCCTGTTTTTTTAAACAATGCCGAGAAATACGAGGAAACATCGGGAAAGCTTGAAAACAAACATAGAGGCTTGAGTACCAAACATCTACATCGTTGGTAGTGAAAGAAAAAGAAATAAGGCATAATTCGGACGGCCAGATTATGTGTCTCTAGAGTAAAAACAGCCGATTTTCCCCTGCTAACGAGCAGCCTTTCCTATTGGAAACGTGTTGGCAATTCAATTAGCTCATTTTAAAGTCCCTGGATCAAAAAACATGGATTAACCAGGTTAGACAAAAAAAACTATGACGGAAAACCAGTGATTGAATTTCTAGGTCCAATAATGGATAGAATTAGACCTGAAAAAAAAAAATGATGCCAATTTCAGAAAATTGAATATTACACTCATAACGACGTCTCCTCCTGTCTTTTTGGTATCAACTACATACCTGCAATGGGATGTCATCATTTTCCTATAGGCTGTTTTTTCCTTAATTTCTAGTTTTTAATGTTCCTCAATTATTATTGTATAAAATGCACTTAGTCTGTTAAATACCCAAGTATTTCATCACATCACGGCTATATTCCTCTTTATTCTGTAATGACGGTCTCCGTAAGCCGAAATCATTCCTTGGAAATCCCTGGTGAAGAAAGTTATTTCCTTTTGAAATACTGGCTTAAGATATTTATTCCTTTCCTGTTCAATTAATCTTGCTTTGCTGGTTTAGCATCCTGTGTTCAGGGCATTGAAAGTGCCACTATGACGAAAATTTTTGGTTTTCTTTTCGAAATTTTTCAACGTCAATTAAGTCAATATGTTCAAAATAATGCAATGCATTTAAATTTGGAACGATAGAAGCGAGATAAGTCAGGAAATAGCCAGCCGAAAACCGCTAAAAATCTGTCTGCCATTACTCGGACGGCATTGGAGAAGCCTGCGATTATTTTTTAAGAGGTCTTCGCTTCGTGGGCGTTTGACAAAGCGAACAAGTTGATCAAGGAGGGATGTATATAATATCAGCAAAAAGCAACTCGGCGATCTCTCACATCTCATAGACGGCATGGTAAATTAGCCGCGTTTATTTTGAGCGTTGTCCATATGACGTCAGACTCCAGGCGATCCAGCTAGACTCAACCCTTTTCCTTGCTCACGGTCATTCGTTGTTCAAGTAATGGCAGACAGCAAAGACCGAAAAACTGTGTTACAATAATCATACTTTCCGTGGGAATTTTGAGATAAAAATTGGCACGATAGCTATTTAGCACGTCTGTTTTCAAAATCTAAAGAAGGAAGGACATGCAAAATTTCATCATAGTGGCACTTGAACTTATTTGTGTTTTCGTTCATTTGCATTCTTGGTGTACCCCAGATTGCTGAGAAAACCTTCCTGGTTGATTATTAAGAATGGTGGATAGAAAGTTGCACGATTTGGAGAGGCACATGCAAGACCTTAGCATTGCAAGAAAGGAGGGAGACAGACAAAGCGAGGGTTTGGCTTGTTTCAAACTCGGTAGATACTATCAGCGCGCAGCTGACTTTAATCAGGCCATAACAAATTACACACGAGCAATAGCCATTTTTAAGGAAATAGGTTTCAAGGCCAGAGAAGGAAGCGCCTATGGCAATCTCGGCATTGCTTATCAAAAGCTTGGCGATTTTAAACAAGCCATAGTCTACCACAATCAACGTCTTAGTATTGCCAAAGAGGTAGGAGACTGGGCAGGAGAAGGAAGAGCTTATGGCAATCTCGGCAATGCTTATCAAAAGCTTGGTGATTTTAGGGAAGCCATAGTCTACCACAATCAATGTCTTAGTATTGCCAAAGAGGTAGGGGACCAGGCAGGAGAAGGAAGAGCCTATGGCAATCTCGGCAATGCTTATCAAAAGCTTGGTGATATTAAGCAAGCCATAGTTTACCACAATCAACGTCTTAGTATTGCCAAAGAGGTAGGGGACCGGGCAGGAGAAGGAAGAGCCTATGGCAATCTTGGCATCGCTTATCAAAGTCTTTGTGATGTTAAGCAAGCCATAGTCTACCACAATCAAGAACTTAGTATTGCCAAAGAGGTAGGGGACCGGGCAGGAGAAGGAAGTGCCTATGGCCATCTCGGCAATGCTTATCAAAAGCTTGGTGATTTTAAGCAAGCCATAGTTTACCACAATCAACATCTTAGTATTGCCAAAGAGGTAGGGGACCGGGCAGGACAAGGAAGTGCCTATGGCAACCTCGGCATCGCTTATGAAAGTCTTGGTGATTTTAAGCAAGGCATTGTCTACCACAATCAACATCTTAGTATTGCCAAAGAGGTAGGGGCCCGGGCAGGAGAAGGAAGAGCCTATGGCAATCTCGGCAATGCTTATCAAAAGCTTGGTGATTTTAAGCAAGCCATAGTCTACCACAATCAACATCTTAGTATTGCCAAAGAGGTAGGAGACCGGGCAGGAGAAGGAAGCGCCTATGGCAATCTCGGCAATGCTTATCAAAAGCTTGGTGATTTTAAGCAAGCCATTGTCTACCACAATCAACGTCTTTGTATTGCCAAAGAGGTAGGAGACCGGGCAGGAGAAGGAAGAGCCTATGGCAATGTCGGCATTGCTTATCAAAAGCTTGGTGATTTTAAGCGAGCCATAGTCTACCACAATCAACGTCTTAGTATTGCCAAAGAGGTAGGGGATCGGGCAGGAGAAGGAAGCGCCTATGGTAATCTTGGCAATGCTTATCAAAGGCTTGGTGATTTTAAGGAAGGCATAGTCTACCACAATCAACATCTTAGTATTGCCAAAGAGGTAGGGGACCTGGCAGGAGAAGGAAGCGCCTATGGCAATCTCGGCAATGCTTATCAAAGTCTTGGTGATTTTAAGGAAGCCATAGTCTACCACAATGAACATCTTAGTATTGCCAAAGAGGTAGGGGACCGGGCAGGAGAAGGAAAAGCCTATGGCAATCTCGGCAATGCTTATCAAAAGCTTGGTGATTTTAAGCAAGCCATAGTCTACCACAATCGACGTCTTAGTATTGCCAAAGAGGTAGGGGACCGGGCAGGAGAAGGAAAAGCCTATGGCAATCTCGGCAATGCTTATCAAAAGCTTGGTGATTTTAAGCAAGCCATAGTCTACCACAATCAACATCTTAGTATTGCGAAAGAGGTAGGGGACCCAATAGGTCAGGCCAACGCGTGTTATTGTATAGGTGTTGTTCATGAATTTTTGAACTCCTTGATCAAAGCTCTCAACTGCTATCGTCTAAGCATTCATTATTTTGAAGAAACAAGGCGCCTTCTTCAGTCAGAGGATGCATGGAAAATTAGCTTTCGTGACACAAATGGGTTTGCGTACACTGCTCTGTGGACAGCACTCTTGAAGAATGGAGAGGTTGATGAGGCTTTGTGTGCTGCTGAGCAAGGGAGAGCACAGGCTTTGGCAGATATTTTGGAGATGAAATACGGCATTGATGAGAAACCTACATGTACGATGAAGGTAACTATGTCTTTGGTTATAAACGATCTACCTTCACAAACTGTTTTCACAGCACTTAAAGGGAAAATGATCAGCTTCTGGTTGCTAAGAGAAGATACTGGGATAATTTTTAGACAAAGGAAAATCGAAAAAGGAAGTGCCTGCTCTTTGATGAAAAGTACTTTTAAAGAGATTAATGCAGGGACGGTTGTACGATGTGAGAATCGTTCACTTAATAGACAGCGCAGCAACTTCTCGAGCAGTGGGGAAGCTGTTGAACAAACCGTTCAGTCCTTGAGCTTCTCTGTGCACTCTTTGCAGCCGTTGTATGATGTCTTAGTAAGTCCTATTGCAGACTTGCTCGAGGGTGATGACTTAGTCTTTGTTCCTGATGGGCACTTTTGCCTGGCTCCTTTTGCTGCATTGAGTGACTCTGTCAGGATCCGTGCAATTCCCTCGCTGACCACTTTAAAATTGATCGCCAGTTCACCTGACGACTTCAAAAGTAAGAATGAAGCGCTGCTTGTGGGCGATCCGTGCTTGAAGGAAGTCACTTATGGCACCGGTGAAGCAATGTATGCACAGCTGCCATGTGCGAAAAAAGAGGTGGATATGATTGGAGAACTTTTGCAGACTGTGCCTCTTACAGGAAAAGATGCAACCAAAGCTGACGTGCTGAAAAGAATGGAGTCAGTTGCTTTAATCCACATTGCTGCACATGGTGATGACAACTTTGGAGAAATTGCTTTGGCTCCAAACCCAGAACGCAAATTCCAGATTCCTAAAGAGGAAGATTACATGTTATTGTTGAGTGATGTTCACGCAGTTCGTCTTCAGGCAAGACTGGTTGTGCTGAGTTGCTGTCATAGTGGCCAGGGAGAGCTAAAATCTGAGGGTATTGTGGGAATAGCCAGGGCTTTCCTCTGTGCTGGTGCCCGGTCTGTTCTGGTGTCCCTCTGGGCAATTGACGACGACGCGACCTTGATGTTCATGAAGAGCTTCTACCAACACTTGGCACAAAGAAAAAGTGCAAGTACAGCTCTTCACCAAGCTATGAGATCTCTTCGGGAGACAAAGAAATATTCCGCCATAAAATACTGGGCGCCATTTGTGCTAATTGGTGATGATGTCACCTTTGAATTTGGGCAACCCGAATACGAAAAGAATGGTAAGTGCTATTTAAATATGACTTAAATGACTGAATCGCTGTACCTTGTTCCTGTCTTTAATCAGGAAGTTGTCAAAAGGAGCAGGTACGTTCTTCACAGTTTTAAAATCGGTTGCCAGTGTGGTTATTTTTACTCGAACTGCTTTGGCTAATACCTGAATTAAATAAATAATGTCTGCATTCACCGAGTCAGCTACTTCGGCCTTCCTGCAGATAGCTAGCTGTTTGAACCGTGTTATGATGGACTGACAGTGAACCTGATCAGTCATTGCCAGTTGCTTATGTCAAGTGAAGTGAGCTATTGATTTCCTTAAGTGTACATGTCAAAGTAAACTAAATAGGAATTGTTTTTTCTTCTTTTTTTTTTTTAGAAACGATGTCCTAAACGTGAAAAACCTATTTGGACTCTGAGACGTTGATATGTTATTTTCCTTTCTTCGATTATATGGATTATTGAAAACTATTCAATCATTGATGCCTCAGTAGCAGTCAGACTAAAGATATCATGCCAATTATAGTTAAAGTTTCATGAGATTTCATGAAGTAGTATCAAGATACTGTTTAAATCCTTACATTTGTGTCTTGTTTTGTCAGCACCTGTACCAGGATTAGTTAATCACTTGATAGAAATCAAGGACTTGGCAAAACGATTTGTTTCCATGACTGAGGATCTAGCTGTCATGTTAATTTAGCCCTTGAAAATACTTTAAGATAACTCCAAGCTTTTACGGTATGTTTCTCGGGTGACAGGCTGGTGACAAGTATACTCTTCAGCTTGCCATACCAACTTTCCATTTACAATATTATCAAGTGACAGTCTAGGGAATGTGTATTTTCTGCTCCATTGTGCTCTGATAATCAAATCCATTGTGATCTGATAATTATCAGAGCACAATGGAGCAGATGCTGACTAAACAATCTTGCTCAAGCAAATTCCATTGTGGGAAAAGTATTTTATCATTTGTAAACCGGAAATGGCAAGTCTAAACAAAAGAAATGAGCTGTCATCGTGTTGTAGACACGTTAGGAAATTCATGTTAAAAAATGTAAAGATGCAATGACATGCCTAGACGTCACGTACGTATCCGTTGTTCTGTATTTCAAATTTCTGTGATTGTAACCGTTATTTCTGGCAGTTGCCTGATGATTGCTTCGCAAGAGGCATGAAACTCAGAGTTGCAGTAAATGTTCAAATAACCTAGCTCTTGGAGTATAATTATTCATAGCTCTAGCTCTGCTAACAAGACAAAAGTTGGAATTTGATTTCTGTTCTCATGCAGATGGTCCCAGTTAAATGATGGATCACCAAAACGGCAATTTAACAGTATCGCACATGTGACTCATTTACCTTTAGTTCTTAGACGATAAAATTGGAATACCCAAGCCGTATTCTACAGTACACCAATTTTTTGTTGCTTGATTTAATGATCTGGAGATGTAACAAATATCTTGCTAAGCTTGTTTTTTCAGGCAGTGCTGTAAGTTACGGCTACCTATTTTTTAAGTTCAGTCTGTTTACGTCTCTAAGTGCAGACGTCGAACTAGAGAAAAGGTGGCCGTAAACGTTAGGTCTATTTCCTTAATGTTCTTATTAAACATTCAATGTTCAAGGAGTCATTCAATTTATTACCTACAATAAGCGCCAAAAGTGTTGAGACACTTTTCCCTGTTAAGGAATCTTGGACAATCCCCTCCCCCTAAATCTTTTCCTCTAACCCTCTCTCCCCCTAACAATGTTGTTTTCTTTTCGCCAACACTTCTTTTTTCTGTTACCAACATTGAAGGGGGCAAGTGGGGGGAAGGGGGGAGTATGAGTGGAAAATGCAATGTTAAAAGTGATCTTACCATACATACACACATAACTTTATTTAGCAAAGCAGGTCAAGAGGAAAGAAGCAACTTTACAGCTGATGTGGACCTACTGTAATAAAATTAACAATACATACATATGGTAGTGTATTATACTTTAGATAAATAAGATAAATAATCGCTAAAAAAAATAAAACATAAATATGTATCAATAATAATAGAAATCTGAATGCTTATTATAAACTACAGAGCTGTCTTTTCCAAAAGTGATATTCATAACAGTATGTTAAATAACTGCTTCAGTCGATTTTTAAAGCCTGTTGGATTAGAAAAAGATCTTACACTATCAGACAGCGAATTCCAGGCGATTGCAGCCCTGCGTGTGCAAAGGAATTACGACCGAGCTCAGTGTTTGGCCTATTAACTAGAACATTTAAAGATTTCCTAAGATTATAGCTCTAACAGCTTCTAACAACTAATGAGCTTATTTCCTCTAAACCTAAGTTATAAAATGCCTTATGAGTAATAATTAAAATACGAAATTTATAAACGTATTCAAGAGGCATCCACCCCACTCTTGCTATAAGATATCTTCATCAGTCACGCGCTTTGGCAACTTATGAATTAGTCTAGCAGCTCTGATATGTATCAATTCTAATTTAAATTTGGAGCCAGAGCCACAAACCACAATCCCATAGAGGACACTTGGGATTACAGTCTTAAAATACAGAGTTTTTGACTTTGGTATTGAATGACACACAAATTGATTTAATATGCTGAGACCAAGACAGTTTGTCATTAATGGTAACCCCGAGACACGCAGTAGAGGATATGTACCGAATAAAAGCAGTAGTTGTATGGGCTTATTCAGACCCGAAAACCTCGATTCCATGTGCATATATTATAACAGGGCGTGCATAAATTAGGGGCATGTTGGGGCATGACGCAATGTGTCGGTTTTTTAACCCTAACACGTGAAAGAAGGGGGCGTGCATAATTTAGGGGCAAGTTGGGACATGACGCAATAACGGTTGTAACCTAACCCTAACACGTGAAACAACACGTGCATCCCACGTCGTCGCATAAATTAGGGTTAGGTTAATCAGATGCTAGTCACGTACGTACATGAAGGTCTCTTTTATTGAGAAAGTAAGCGAGATGTGTTTGCTTTGGCTGTATTCTGTTTCCACCCAGCCATCTGGCTGGTAACGCAAATATATAGCGAAAAGAACAATGGGAAAGTCAGGGAGCCAATGAGGTCAAGGTGATGTCATCACGGGCCAATGAGACACCGATGACGTCAGTTTACATTAACTTTCTGGGCTTGGGGTCACATACCTACAAAGTGAAGTGAGAACCCTATTGTTTTGAAGCGAGTCAAACAGAATTTTAAAACATACACAAAAGGCTTTACACGCCTGGACAAGTCCACAAACGCTTTGTTCTTTTTTAAACTAAATTTGCATAGAGGCGATCGAAGCGCGAAGAAGGAAGAATATAGAAGAAAAAAAGTTGTTTTGTGTGGAAAAGAGGAGCATTCTCAACTCTTTTACGCTTTTTAAACAAACGTGAACTCCGTTGTTACAACCTTTTTTTAAGGAAAGTTTTTTCTCAACCTCGCGCTTGAATGAAACACTGGTAAATGCAATCTTTTTTTATGTAAGAATACACAAACACATCCTTCAGTGCACAGACACAAAGAAAGCCTACTCAACAGATTTGAATAAAACCTTTTCTGAAAACGCTTGAAAAAAACCTTTGGATTTTGAGAAGTGTTTAATACTGTGGTATGGTGAAGCGGGAGTTGGTTTCATATCGTATTTCAAAATACTTTTCACAATATTTGACGCAGTGAGCAAACAATATACATTTCAAACGCTTTATTAAAAGATACTCTAGATATAAATGATTGTTCTTCTACTATTTGACTATTGTAACGTTAAAACAAACATGTTGTGTTCCGCTTAAATAAATACTGTGACTCTGATAATGCAGTTCTGTTCAGACATACAGAATATGAAACATTCGAGACCGGACTAACTCGAACGAATTTTATTTGCAGAAGGCTATCGTTAAGTCAATAAAAACACACCAGCAAACATTTCAAACGTTTTACTGAATTAACAGAGAACGCTTATCACAATGTGATATTTGCGAGAGATAGTTCTCTTTAAACAAACCTTAATACGAAAAAAATTCTTTTGAAAATGCACCCTATGTACAACAAAGATTATAGTTGTTAAGTCAATAAATACACACCAACAAACATTTCAAGCGTTTTACTGAATTAACAGAGAACGCTTATCACAATGTGATATTTGTGAGAGTAGTTCTCTTTGTAATTCACTTGCATTCGCTGCATCATGATTGTTGTATTATGCATGTGTTCTATTATGCATGCACTGTTTCAACGCTTTTTGAGCGAAAATAAATCACACACGCGCAAATGAGAGAAGAAAAAAAATGTTGTAATTCACTTGCACTCGCTGCATCATTAGTGTTCTATTATTTATCCACTATTTCAACACGTTTAGAGCAACAATAAATAACACACGCGTAAATGAGAGATGTAAAAAATGTAATTCATTTGAGTTCGCTGCATCATTATTGTTCAGTAAGGTTCCCACTTTGTATTACTCCTTAATCGGGCAACCATAGGTGTTCTCGCCCTGTAGGACCTTTTAATAACCCTTTTCTCCGTGGAATCTGGGGGCATTTGAAAGATCCAGGGATCTGTGTCCTTTTCGATAGGAGAAGGTGGTGTTTCTATCCTGACAGGAATTTTGGATGGACCAATGGGTGTGGTTGGAAGTTTCCTGTGTGCTGTCTTTTTGGGTTGTACCTCGGATATCGTTGGAGAATGGTTTGGAGTGGGCGCATTTGGAGTTGTTGTCGCTGTCCCTGCAGGTTTCGTCTTTGTTTCGCTCTTCATTTGTTTTGACAAACCTTGGTACCGTTGTAATAGTTGATCCAATAAGGCCACTTTTTGATCCTCGGGCAAAGTAGAATCCGTGATATGTTTCATGTCTTGATCCAAGCGCGTCAAGGTCGTGAGTTGCGGAAGTGAGGTTAAGCGATGTTTTGTCTCAAGGCTTTGCAATAAATGCTCTGGAACCAACATCATCTTTTGTACGTGTTTCATTTTAGCACTTTACCCAATAAATCCAAAGCGAACGGTGCAATCAAAGAGGCGAGAGCTGGCAGGAATCCTCCTTGCTGATTGAGAACTTCTTTTTTCTTCTTCAGACTAGGTGTCTTGCGAGTCAAATACAGGAGTTTCGACTTGTGTGGTTTCAAGCGTTTAAATGATGAGCTTGGAACCATAATGTTCCCTTTAAGTAGATTAAGAGCGACTTCACTGATGGCTTCTATTTGTCCCTTACTAGCGTGAGATATCATCTCTTTCCGCTGTTTCCCTCTGCTTGTAAAACAAGTGCGGAGAAAGGGTAAATGTTGATTGACTTTGGAAGCCTTGACGAGTTCTTGTTTTCTTCTCTCGCTAGCTTTTGAAATCTTTCTAGAACGCAAAGTCATGTCACCGCCACTTTGATTGTTTACTGTCTCCTCGCGGTGCAACAATTGCACAGCCATGGCGTTAAATGAAATCTACCGGAAAGGGTTCATCGGTTTTATACATTTTTTTATCAACGTAAACAATGGGATATGAATGTGACTCTGGGAAGATCCTTGTTCGCAATTGTTGAATGTCCGGGGTTCCTGGATGTAAATCCATCATTAAGTATCCAAATGGTTGTGATGTAGCATCTTGAAAACTCTCCCACACAAACGGAACGCGCCCAGAAAACGCCTGTTGTGCCAGTGTCCTCAACCCCAAAGTATCTCGAGGATTGTTAAAAGCAATGATGTAATGAGCATTAAGAGAAATGCTCCGGGAAAACTTTCCTGGGGGAAAAAGGTTTTGTGTCAAATAAATGCAGGTGACGTCACAATGATGGGACACTTTGGTGAACAAATCCAAAATGCGCTCGTCATCGCTACAGTTTCTCATGAGGTCATGTAACACGAGCAGACCAGGACGATGAGGGGGTGGAAATAAGGCGGGAATGTCGTCGGGAATACCCTCCATAAACGTGACTTCTTTTACCAATTCCTTAAAACAATCTTGCCATTGACCGTAGCAATACACGATCTTGCGAATGGGGCGTTCAAATAAACAATCTGTGTGTTGAAGTATCTGGCGCGTAAATGTTGTTTTTCCGCATTGGCTGGGGCCAGAAATGATAATACTGCTGGGGCACTTGAATTGAGACATGTTCACGAGACGAAGCTTCAACGATTTGTGTACACGAGATAGAATTCCCACCCCTTTTACTAGCAAATACGCACAAAAACAGCAACAATTTTTTTCCTTTTCAACGTGATTTTATTGCTTATGGACACAGCGAAATGACTTACAACCTTGTTGAAAGCAATCATTAACTTTAGGATAAATGACTGAATTAAAATTAGCGTGTACACTCCGTTCAACTTGTGCATCGTTCCACTGAGAATCATATCGTTTAAATTTAGCTTGAACAGTGTTCATATCAACATTCCGTGCTCGCCGAATGAGATAAAACAAACAATAATCTCCACAAACATCCGAGTTCAGTCCTTGCAGTTGTTTGTCGTTATAATAGGTAACTTCCCGTAGAATGCAGGTATCCATGTTGTAAGTTTCAGGAGGAAATCCGTAGCTGTCAAAGAATTCACTTTCACGAGGCGATTCAAAGTACATAGCCACCCAATGTGTCCCAGGTTGGTCATGAGGGTCCGTATTCGCGATGAGTCCGGCTGGGTAGGTGTTGATGACAGGTAGCCTATCCCTTGGAAATACGCCTTGCATCAGAGGTGCTAACACAGGGTCAGAAAGACAGGCTTGCCATAGTTCTTGGGTCGTATGCATGACGATGAACTAAGAGCCTTGTGACAAATCGTAGACCACACGACGATTGCGATCAATTTCCAACTGATTCTGAAATTCTGCATACACAATTAAATTCAGAACTGAGTTCGTCTGAGTTCCAAATTTCAGGTACAGGTTCACGTTACCCGTTCGATGGGGTATCAGATGATCGGGATGTCCACTTCCTGCCGGTGTCAAATCAAAACGGAACAAACCGTATCCGTTCTCCCAATCCACTCTATCAATGTCAAGCCCGTGCCCACAATTCATGTCTCCACTTCCTGAAAACAGCGTGTTGTAACCATCGATCTTTTTTCCACCTGTCAGATCCAGAATAAGGCATTTCTTCTCCATTCACAGTCAGCCGAATGTCTTGCAGGTCAAACAGCTCAAAGTTGAAAGGATTTCTTGCAAGGTTTCCGTTGAAGGCATCGTTTCGCACGAGCCCAAAAATGATGCACTGAGGAATGAAACCGTGGAATAGATCTGTCTCAGTGTGATTTAAGACTCCTTGAGGGATGATCCTTGCCTGCGTAGGGGTTCTGGTTAGGGTATAGATAGCTGGTAGCGGTGCGCTCCCTTTGTGACCTTGCATGATCTGTACATGTTCTAGTTTCACACTGTCTGCAACACGCACGGTGCGTATGTGAAGCGTACTAGACATGATCTTTAGTTTGCAGTTGTTTGGAGTCTCCCCAGCCATTAGAACAAAAGCATCGTTGTTCACATCCACTTTGACTTTGATCTCCAAACCGTCAACCAAGAACTTGTCAATATTAAACACGTCACAAAGAGGTACTCTGACCAACCCAACTTCTGCGCCGTTGTTAGTAAATGTGGCTCTTCTATTCAGACCCTCATTACTTTCTGCTGTATTATCTACTTCATTCATGTGTCCAGCAGTGTCTTTGTAATACAGAGCTTTGGTTAAGTAAGATTTCTTGGCCTGTTCCATAAAGTTCAATAAGGTCTTGATGTAAGCATTGTATGCTTGAGTGTCTGACTGTTCTGTTACCAGCGTTTCGTTGATCTTGATGGTAAACTGTTTGATGATGGAATGAAGGGCGTTGTTGACCAGAGTGTACTTCTTACCATCCCCTGTGGGCGATCCATCTTGTTTGGTAATCTTTACTATCAATCGCAGCTCTGTCTTGTTAATGTCAATGTAGTCAGCTAATGGTTTGATGACAAACTCGATGGGATTAGGTCCCGTTTGAACCGGTTCGTAATCGATCCGTTTGCTGCTAACAATCGACACATCTGTCACAGGTACATCAAGCAATTGTAAACTTGAATTCGCACCAGGGGCTGAGAGAGGGTGTGCTGATGCCATCTTTAATCAAAAATAGTCTTGAACGTTGAACGAGGTGTTCTCCTTTTCTTGGTCTGTCCTTCACTGCGCCGCTTTGACGTATCCGCGCGCTTATATACTCTTTTTCCTCGACCTTGCTGTGTAATGTCATCAATGACCCCTGTGAGTAAATTTTTTCCAGCAGCTTTCGCTCTTGTCTTGGCAGCTTTCTTTAAAGGTTGACCATTGATCACGTCTTGGACAAGTTGCATTCCCGTTTCCAATCCAGTATCGAGCATTCGTTTTCCTACTTTTTTTGCTGTTGTTTTGAGAAAGGGAGTTGCTGAACGGAACAAGGACCGAAACATTCCACCTAAGCCGTTGCCCCCTTGACCATAAGGGTGTGTTCCTCCGTAGATACTAATGTCTCCTCCTTTACCGTGCTGCCTATAGGGTACAACATGTCGTCCATATGGGTAATATCGGTGGTTCATAGGTAATAAGATGTTGTTATAGAATATCACGACGCCAAAAATGCAGGGTCACGCGTACGGCTCCAGAAGCAAATGGTATCAATTGACCTGTGTCTCCCGTTATATTGATCGCCATGGATGAAAACACAGTTGTACGGAGTCTATGGTAGGAGGGCACCTTGACCTCTTCTGTGATCATGTTCCCCGGCTGACCACGAGGAACGAGCATCCGAAGTAAGTTGGCTTGAGCATCTCCCAGTACTTGAGACTCGATTAAATCGGAATACACGTAGATGGTTTGAAAAGCGTCTCTCGAGACCAATCCCCATACCAATTCGTCTTTTCTGACAAGTGTTGTCGTTGTCCTTGCAAGAAGGACGCTGTGATCATCATTCTGTTGGACAAGGCCTCTGATTTGGTACAGCTGAGGAATATTATACCGATGGTTTAAGTACCCCAAGGCGCGAGCTAATGTCTTTGGTAGAATCACATACCAACCGGCTGGTAACTTCAACTCAAAGTAATCTTGTGCTTTCTCGTAAATGTAAAAACACTCGTTTCCTTCCAGACTCGTAATGGTCATGTCACTCTTCAAATAAATGTCTCTCAATCGATTGTGTAGTCCCTTCGTCATACCGTGAACGACATCTTTGACCGTACGGTAAATGCCACTTGGTACAGGGATGTTCAATTTCCAGGGTTCAAGGCCAGTCTTACAAAGCAAAGTGTAGGACAATTGATTCTCACCTACGTTTTGCCAGGTGTAAGGGTAAATGATGCGTGTCATGGCCACCTCCCAGTCTTCACTTAAGTGTAGTTGACTTGGTAACTGCATCTTAAAATCGGCCGCCTTGTTTTCTGGATACTGAGTCAGACTTGCATCACTGGTCAGCACCATGTAAAAACTGTTGGTCATGTTGATCGACGGCAGAAATGTAAAACGACGCTGACGATACCGTCTAAAAATGCTGGCGTTTGACCGTATCCACTCGTTAAATATATTTCAATGGTCTGAAATATCGTTGTCCGCAAAGGTAGGTACACAATATGTTCTCTTTCTTCAAGGAGTGTTTCTCGAAAACTGCCCAGGGGTACCATCTCATGTAAGAGAGCTAAGCGCTTGTCACCCACCTGCCACGGTTCCACGAGATTGGTTTGAACTTGAACCAGTCTCTGCTTACACAAGCAAAGCGACAGCGAAGGAGGAAAGATGTAAATACCAGGATAGGTGATGGATGTGCCAGCTGGTAAGATGAACCAATCATGACCATATTTTCTTTCTAAGGTGAGTGCAGCATTCAAACGAACGCTGGGTGTAAGAGTGTTGTTTTCGGTTATCCATCCCAACGCGCGAGCTGTAGACAATGTGATCAGAAATCCATCAGTTTGCGAGTTTAACGTTACATTCCATTCATCGTCCACTGTGATTTCAATCTGAGATGGTGGGTCAGCGATGTTCATGCATTGTAACATTCCTTCTGTCACATCTAAGGCTGTATAATACTTGCCCTCAGGTAATACAAACGGTGTGGAGTCACCTCGACGATCCAGCATGATGTGAGAATGTTTACAGTCATTTGCAATGTCAAACATTGAGAGCGGATACATAATATGATGCAATCCTACTTCCCAATCTTCTTCATCTTTCAGATGGATTTGTCGAGGTAGCGCTACGCGAAAGGAGGATTTGGAATTGTTTAGAAATAAATTACTGCTTGCATTACTGGGAAGTGTCACGTAAAAGTCGCTATCTTGAATCATGTTTGTTGTAAAGCGACCAACTGGTTATGCGGAATCCAACTGTCGTATTTCTATGGCCAACCTTTCCAATGTACCAACACCTCCTTATTCGCTCCTCATCCCCTACGTTTTAAAATTGTTTCAATACGAAACAGGTGTTTTTCCGTTTCTATCACTTTCTGTAACTCAAATTCGTAAAAAGTGCCTTGAATCCAGTCACCATCTGCTTCCTTTAGGCGATACACGGGTGGGTCGCGCGGAAGTCTCTGAGCAACAGTGAAAGTTTCCTCCGTCCAGGATGGTAAGTAACCTTTTTCAAAGATGCGTTTATGCTTACTGATCTTGACTTGATCTCCGACTTTGAATTTATACTTTGTCGGCTTTTTGAACAGATTTCTATACAAATTGTTCCAGACCTCTGATGCGTTATTCTCGTTGACATCCGCTGGTCTCATTTTGATGCTATGATGCACGCTTTGATTGTAATTCCCATTGACTAAATCGTCCAGTTGGTCCAAATAATGGTACGAGCTGCTAGTAGTGAACATACGCCTTATAAGTTGCTTCAAAGTGCGGTTGAATCTTTCAACCACTTGGGCCTTGGTTTCGTTGTAGGTTACAAAATGATGTACATTCTCCTTTTTGAGAAAGGTTTGAAACGTTTTGTTCTTAAATTCGGTTCCGGCATCTGTTTGCAACTTCTCAGGGTTGCGACCTTCCTGGAAAATGCTTTCAAAGGCCACCACCAACGAGGCTCCTGTTTTCGATTTCAAGGGCACCACCCACGCGTATTTGGAAAGGACATCGATACAAGTCAGTAAATACTTGTATCCTTGATTCCACCGACTCAAATGTTGCAAATCAACCAAGTCCGCCTGCCATTGCGAATCTATATCAAACACAATTACTCGGTTACGACGAAAGTGTTTTCTTGCAGGTTTGTGTAGGGTATAGCCAGGTTGTTGGCGGAGCCAATCGAGTACTTGCGTGCGTTTCAAACCACACCGACGCGCCGCACGATACAGTTTGTCGACTCCCCCTAAAGCGGATGGTCGATCCACTTCATAATACAGTTTCTGTAATAGTTGGTTCGTCTGATTTAGGGTCCGCGTTTTCTGTTTCTTCTTCTTTTGCATTTTCTTTTTCGTGATTGTCGGTGATATCTTTCAATTCGATGTGAACCTCGCTACCGCAACACGCAACTAAACATCGCATTCTCTGACATATGTCACTTAAAGAAACCGTGGGCGATGAGCTTCCACACACGCGGCTTGCAGCACTACCCATGGTGTTAAACAAATGATTAGATCTTCTTCATTTGCAGACCTTTTATAACAATTTGCCAAACCATCCACCAGAAAGAAGGATAATGTATCGAGTACGTGACACATAAGACTTTGTGGAATGTATATTGTTCGGTAAATGTAGCGCTGCATTGGTCCATGTAGTAATAAAAACTCAACAAGCGACCGGGGTTCATTGGATGTAACTCTTTTACAAGTTCTAACCACTGCTCACGAGGTGTGCTGTGAAAGATGTGTCCTCCAAAACAACTCCGAGCGCAAACCTGAACCAAGACAAAGTACACTCTATCCATGTTAACGAGTCTACTGAAAAACGGGCACTGCACGAATTCCTTTATAGCACTTCTTCTGAATTCAGTCACTCACTGACATGGTTAACACTTATGCGTGTGTGATTTATTTTCGCTCTAAAAACATTGAAACAGTGCTTGCATAATATTGCTTGACCGGTACATGTGCATCTTTATTGTACATAGAGTGCGCTTTCAAAAGAACTTTTTATTTACTTTTTTTGGATTAAGATTTGATTAAAGAAAATCTATCTCTCGCAAATATAACATTGTGATAAGCGTTCTCTGTTAAGCAGCGAACTCAAGTGAATAATGTGTGTGATTTATTTTCGCTCTAAAAGCGTTGAAACAGCGCATGCATAATGGAACAATAATGATGCAGCGAAAGCAAGTGAATTACATTTTCTTCATCTCTCATTTACGCATGGGTTATTTATTGTTGCTCTAAACGCGTTGAAATAGTGCATGCATAATAGAACAATGATGCAGCGAATGCAAGTGAATTACAACATTTTTTTTCTTCTCTTATTTGCGCGTGTGATTTATTTTCGCTCAAAAAAGCGTTGAAACAGTGCATGCATAATAGAACAATCATGATGCAGCGAATGCAAGTGAATTACAAAGAGAGCTACTCTCACAAATATCACATTGTGATAAGCGTTCTCTGTTAATTCAGTAAAACCCTTGAAATGTTTGTTGGTGTGTATTTATTGACTTAACAACTATAATCTTTGTTGTACATAGGGTGCGTTTTCAAAAGAACTTTTTTCGTATTAAGGTTTGTTTAAAGAGAACTCTCTCTCGCAAATATCACATTGTGATAAGCGTTCTCTGTTAATTCAGTAAAACGTTTGAAATGTTTGCTGGTGTGTTTTTATTGACTTAACGATAGCCTTCTGCAAATAAAATTCGTTCGAGTTAGTCCGGTCTCGAATGTTTCATATTCTGTATGTCTGAACAGAACTGCATTATCAGAGTCACAGTATTTATTTAAGCGGAACGCAACATGTTTGTTTTAACGTTACAATAGTCAAATAGTAGAAGAACAATCATTTATATCTAGAGTATCTTTTAATAAAGCGTTTGAAATGTATATTGTTGTTTGCTCACTGCGTCAAATATTGTGAAAAGTATTTTGAAATACGATATGAAACCAACTCCCGCTTCACCATACCACAGTATTAAACGCTTCTCAAAATCCAAAGGTTTTTTTCAAGCGTTTTCAGAAAAGGTTTTATTCAAATCTGTTGAGTAGGCTTTCTTTGTGTCTGTGCACTGAAGGATGTCTTTGTGTATTCTTACATAAAAAAAGATTGCATTTACCAGTGTTTCATTCAAGCGCGAGGTTGAGAAAAAACTTTCCTTAAAAAAAGGTTGTAACAACGGAGTTCACGTTTGTTTAAAAAGCGTAAGAGTTGAGAATGCTCCTCTTTTCCACACAAAACAACTTTTTTTTCTTCTATATTCTTCCTTCTTCGCGCTTCGATCGCCTCTATGCAAATTTAGTTTAAAAAAGAACGAAGCGTTTGTGGACTTGTCCAGGCGTGTAAAGCCTTTTGTGTATGTGTTTTAAAATTCTGTTTGACTCGCTTCAAAACAATAGGGTTCTCACTTCACTTTGTAGGTAACAACAACAACAACAATATTTTATTATTTGACAATAAGTCCTTATTCCCCTGGCTCCGCAGGTAGCAGTGCTAATCGAGGCGGGCCAGGATAATCAGTAAAAGAAGAAGAAAATACACACAGTAAGACTACCGAGAAATAGATAGATAATTAGATAGGTAAGTAAATACGAAAACAGATTAAGTCTAAAGAAACACCTAGCTATGTAATTGAGGTTGGCAACGCAGTATATTATGAGAGGTAGATAAATAAGACAAAATGAATAAGATAAGATAAGCGAAGCAAAGATGATGGCTATTAAGAGTATTTGCTAACTTTCGAGATTATCGATTCTAAGTCTTCGTAGGAGTCTTCAGATTCTAATATATTGAATAAGATCATACGAATTTTCCTTTTAAAAATGGGTTTTGGTAGTGTTCGGTACTTAGTTGGTATCTCATTCCACAGTTTTGCACCAATTCTTGAAAACGATTTTCGTTCAATTTCAAGTTTTGACTTTTTAATATAAAAGTTGTTGGAAACTGAAGATCGCGTATTATATGAATGAATTTTTGCAGTAGGGATGAACAAATCCTTCAATTGTGAAGGGATAACATCATTATTTACATCATGCATTGTTTCAGCTAGCAATTTATAATACAAAAAGTGAATAGGTAAAACCTTTGCATGAAGGAACAAAGGAATGGCGTGATCACACCTGTCAGCGAAGCACATGAAACGGAGAGCACGTTTTTGGAGGATCAAAAGCTTATTTAGTTGAGTTTTGCCAGCTTGTCCCCAAGCAATTAAGCCGTATCGTAAATAAGGAACAATAAGGCAGTTATATATACTAACAAGAGTATGGAAGGGAACAAAATGCCTTATCTTTGACAGTAATCCAATGGTTTTGCTAAGTTTCAGTGTTATAGAGTCAATATGGTTTTTCCATGACAGTTTATAATCGATTAGGACACCGAGATATTTCACATGATCTTTACATTCCAAGTAGGTTAATGTATTTGTTTGGTGATCGTTAATATATATTGTAGGAAGAAATGAAAGGCGTTTTTGATAAGGGCGAAAAATTACGAAATTTGTTTTATTGAGATTAAGGGTTAGTTTGTTAGATACTAACCACTGGTACACATTATGTAGCCCAGAAAGTTAATGAAAACTGACGTCGTCGGTGTCTCATTGGCCCGTGATGACATCACCTTGACCTCATTGGCTCCCTTTCTTTCCCATTGTTCTTTTCGCTATATATTTGTGTTACCAGCCGGATGGCTGGGTGGAAACAGAACACAGGCAAAGCAAACACATCTCGCTTACTTTCTCAATAAAAGAGACCTTCATGTACGTACGTGACTAGCATCTGATTAACCTAACCCTAATTTATGCGACGACGTGGGATGCACGTGTTGTTTCACGTGTTAGGGTTAGGTTACAACCGTTATTGCGTCATGTCCCAACTTGCCCCTAAATTATGCACGCCCCCTTCTTTCACGTGTTAGGGTTAAAACCGACACATTGCGTCATGCCCCAACATGCCCCTAATTTATGCACGCCCTGTTATAATATATGCACATGAAATCCAGGTTTTTGGGTCTGAATAAGCCCATACAACTACTAAAATCCTCACCCAACTTCAGAGGTTTCAAAGGACCAATGAAGAGACTAATGCTCAAAATCATTGCCTTTGTCTTCTTGCGGTCTTTCCAGTTCAGTGTCTCAGATACTTTATTGTAGTTTTGACCACATATGAGGTCCTTGGTATCTTAGAGAATGCTTTTCATAGTTAACAAGAAGGATTTTTAGCCGACTTCCTTTAAGTTCACAGTATTTCAGTGGGTTTGTTTTGATGTTGCAATATATCTTGGTAAATATCCAGTTTCAATTCTGTTGTCCGAAGTCCACAGTCCACAGTCCCCATTCCGTGACCGAATGATACGGTTAAGTGCTATCCTGGATATTTGTTTACATTTAAAACTATTGTTAACAGCATTGATTCCAATCAAAACCAGAAAAAAAGACAAAAACACAAAAACTTGTTTCCAGTCACGCACACAATTCTTTAGTACATATTTCCCCGTTAATCGGTCACGTAGTTTTCCATGGTTTAGTGGCCAGTGCGATTGCCTCTGAAGGAAGAGATACAGAGTTCGGTTCAATCCCACTTAAACTGCCTTCTGCGAGACAGAGAAATCTTACGCATGCGCAATCAGAGTGCGACCGGAAAAAAACACAAATGGAGAAAAAAAGTTTAAAGTCCAAAATGGAGTCGAAAACTATACTTAGTATATACTAAGGGGGCTAGGGGTTATTATACATAATACAAGCCCTATGACTTTAAAATGCTTGTGAGGCAAAACCATTATGCAAAAAC
>NC_090885.1:10265877-10273377 GCF_036669925.1 Montipora capricornis | reverse complement strand
GGCAGCCAAAATGGCGGTGCGACCTCGTGGGCTTAAGTTGTGACACTCAAGTCGCCTCACTGGAGTTAAAAACGACCACAGTAGCCATACATACAGTAGCCACATGTAGAAGTGATATCAAACAGTACTTCAAACTAAAGCATTAACAGCTGATCGTACGATGTATTCGATTTAGCATGGTCTATAATACTAAGGCACTCATGCATGAGAAGACACAGCATTGGAAATCATTGTAAGTTACACGTAAAGAAAGATGAAATGCCGTGTTCTTCTCGTGATTTGATTGAAAAGCTGTGTAAATATTACATCATTCATATCGTCCTTAAAGCTTACGTACAATTCTTGAGTTAAGTGCATTAGGCATGATATTATACTTAAGTTAATTTATTTTGCAACAGAAATGCTGAATGCTCTCCT
The DNA here is from genome assembly GCF_036669925.1 of Montipora capricornis. Classification (NCBI taxonomy): domain Eukaryota; kingdom Metazoa; phylum Cnidaria; class Anthozoa; order Scleractinia; family Acroporidae; genus Montipora; species Montipora capricornis. The sequence goes on along the minus strand of NC_090885.1, from coordinate 10,272,960 downwards.
CTTTTTTCATTTTAAGAAATGAAAAGTTCTTTCGATCTATCATGCTTTATTTTGTTTAAGTAATGCTTCTGTGTAGTTGCATTGTTTTTTGTTTTGAAGTACCTGTTATTTCCGGAGATGTTCTCCTACAGTATTTGTTCAACACTTGAACTTCACCATTCTTCCTTTTGTAAGAGGTTTTAAGTAATGCTAATTTACCTCTTTTGAAATTCGTTCTGTACACTGCACTGTACATGCAAAATAACTGGTCTTTAGTCAAAGAAATGTTACAAATGTAAGAGAACATAAGTTGTGTTGTAATGACAGTTCTTGTTTAATTTTTGCCAGACATGCTTAGCTTCCACTCAGTGCACTTTGATATTGAAATTCTACCTCTTTTCATGCAATTTCAACCAGCTTTGAAAGGCTTTAAGAACATACTATTGTACAAATGGCATTTAATTCAAAACCAGGCTAATCTCAGAGAGTTATTCAAGGAATCTCCCTTGATCTCTTATAGAAAAGGAAAATGGCTTGTCAAAGCAAAACTGTGAAGGGTACTAGAACACCATGGACACACAGCAGGAGTCACGCTGGTCTTTCAAACCCATTTTACAAACATTTTACACAAAATGGACATTTTAGCAAGCCTCCTTTGAGATTTAATGGGCAACAGGTCTTTGGAAGGTGGGCAACCGAAAAACATTCATTGGCAACCAAAAAAACAAAACTCCGGTTGCCCAAAGGGCAAATTAGTAAGAAAGTAATTGTCAAACACTGCATAAAGCTTCCTTTGAACTGCTTTACGAGTAGTTACCCATGAACTGCAATGACCACTCGCATAATTATCAAAAATGATCATTTCCCAAACAGGTCTGCTCTGCCCAGAAATTCATATTTGTGGTGAACATTCAGCAGTTGATGTTGTCCAGAGATTAGTAGGCTCTTGCAATGATGAAATTGAAGTAAAATACTAAATAGTCACTTAGAGAAATATGAATCCACCAACGTCAGCTATGCATTTGTCTGAGCACTCCCGTAGGAGGAGCCTCTCTGGGAGATTGCAGAGATCCTTCACCCTCCAAATCAAGGAGTGGATTCACTCTACCAATAATAACTACTGTAACTGTTACAGTATTATTTCTCCAAGGATGGCACCTTGTGCACTTCCCAAAAACTAGCAACTCAGAGACTGATCTTCAGCTAATGGATAGTGGTGATTTATCTTTAATCAGAATGGAATTAATTTAAGCATTTCACAAACACCACCATTTTGCTGTTACTGTGCACCAGTCGTATTTGTTTTTTTTTAATTGCATGACAGGTTTGTCATTACGAAAGACTCTCTCCTCTAGAAGTCAGACAGTATCACAGTCTTGGTATACTAAGAAACAAAGTGCTCCAGTAATATGGGGGCGTGCTACAATGAAATAAAATCTTTTTTTTTTTTTTTCAATGAGAAGGGAAAACTATTATTATTTTTCTTCCTATGTCCTTGATTTACATATAATTATATTTTTAAATTTTTCTACCTAAAGGCTTTGATAATTGTAGAGAAAGAGGTTTTGGATCTTTAAAGTTTTGCTATTATTATAATTGTAACTTGCTTCAAGGATGAGCGATACACTTTCACAATGGAAGACCTGACACCAGTGCTTAGTGAATATGGTATACCCTAACTGTCAGAAGCCAACTTATTTTGTGTGAGAACTTGCAAGAAATGTAAATAACAGTTCTTCGCAAAACGTAATATCTATCTTTGTAAACAGACATCAATAAAACGTAATAATGAAATAAAGCAATAGAGAAATGATCCTCGCAATTGCCTTAGTTTATTGACCGTGACACCTAAAAAATTTCAGGTTCTTCCAACGGAATTCGAACCCATGATGTAAGGGATGTCGGTGCAATGCTCTACCAGGTCAATTTGTTAGGCTCATGTGTTCCCGTGAGAGGAATCATTAAAAGAAATGTATATTAGCTATTTGAAGTGCAGGCTTCAGAGACAAAAAAGAGAAATGATCATCCTTGCACTTATTTGCAGTACAATGCTTAAATTGTCCAGATACCGGTAAGTGCATGTGAGGATCATTTCTCCATTTAGTTCAGATATTTTGTTGTTTGTTAAAATTTCCCAGCCCCATCTGACTCATCAATCCTCTAAAAATCTTTACTGATCTTTGCATAGATTTTTGCCATTATCACGATGACAGGTTAATTATTTTCTACCCAACAAACAGTTTTTCATGAAAGGGAGAAGTAATTTTTGCACTTATCTGAACGGTTGAAGCAATAATGTTTTATTGTCTCTTATAATATATATCAGACTTATAAAAACCTCAGCTAGCTTCTACTCGACTTGAACCCATAACTTTTGCAATGTGGTGTACTAGCTGCTCTACCAACTGAGCTACAGTGTATGAAGCCACTCAGGTATGTATTATTATTTGAAGTGTGAATTATAAATGAAACTAGTAAGAAGTGAACCCCTCATTTATTGTCTCTTTTCCGAAGTGAGCTGCCCCTTACTTTTGTTTCAATTATGGTAAAACAATATGACATCCAAGCCTAACCTGCACTTTACACACTCTGCCAACACAGTCTAACTCTGAGAGATTCAGCTGTTGCCATCAGGAACATTGGATAAGAAAGCTAAACGTGCCAAGAATAGGAGTGAGGTATTTTCCAGTCCCTGTGATTCCCAGCAAAGGCAGTTTAAAAGGTCTGACTGAAAATGAATACAAGACAGTCAAAAGAAGAGAAATGTTTCTTTTCATGTACTTGTTCAGCAGCTCACTTCAGAAAAGAGACAATAAGTGAGAGGAACACTTCTTCCTAGTTTCATTTATAACACTGACACTTCAAATAATAATAATACATGTACATTTGCATGTCATTGTTTTACCATAACTGAAACAACCCAAACCTTTGTAAAAATGCTAACCTTCGGCTTAATTAAAGATTATCCAAATCATAGTGTTTGAGCCTAATGCTAAGCATTAGTAAAGGTTTGGGATGTTGCTGAATCGTGCTTTATAGAAGTTGCTTTTTGAAGCATATCTAGTGTTGTTTGTGTGAACATCACTAGCATAAAGAAAATAATTATCGAAAATGCTAGGGAGCTGCTTTTTATGCCATTGCTGGGAGAACTGAAGAAAGCGAAATTTAAAAATGTTCTCTACTGTAAGTAGGTCTAGTAAGTTCAGTAAAGGGAGGGCACTATCTGTATTTTTACCATACAACGTAGCAAAGAACATGAAACGGATAATATGATTTTGTTTGATTTGAATCTTCTTCTAATGCGATGCGCATAAAAAGATAATAATAATAATCATCATCATCATCATCATAATAAGATAGCCCTCGCAGGGGTTTTGGGCAACAAGGGAACATGGCTAATTTTAAACTGAGGAAAAGGGGAACTAAGACAAAGTATCCTGGGAAACAAAGGAACATAAACCATTTTAGAGGTGAAGGGAATGAGAACACCTTTGGAAGTAATTTCGGCAACAAGGGAAGCGGAAACAAGGGCCCAGCTCCCCTGGGAGGGACTCAAAAAGGAAAACAGCATTATTTCCGGTTGCTGTCCCTGGCTATAAAACTTCCAAGAATGCTCTTCCGCATAATTGGCTAAAAACAATATTTCTTCGAAAAGATCGGAAGTGACGCCGATTTTTTGCGACTCTTTTAAAGTGCTGCTATGACGAAATTTGCATCTTCCCTATCTAAGCCATTTTGGCACATAAAACATGTAGTCTGTACGAGAAGAAAGAATGCTGTTTACCATTTTCAAATATTCTTTTTGTTCTGGAGATATTTAAGTTTTTTTAATATGTAAATTAGCCAAGTGATGACGTCATAAACCCAACCAAATTTTGATCTAGTATGATGGAGAAAGATATCTCAGCCAATTTTTATCAGAAATACTTGGTTCTTTGCAGTAAGATTCTAGTAGATGTGTTCCACAATATGAGCATACCATTTTTGTTACCATGGCAACTGGGTTCCAGACCTCCCTTGCAGGCCACCTTTGGCGTTCTGTTTTGATATTTGTAAATGGTGGCTCATCTGCATGATTCTGCCAGAATATAAAGATGTTAGGTCGAGTTTGTGGCCTTGTTAAATGTTTTTCTAGCCTGAGATCACCCAAATATTGAAATCAGGTTGGAGGGGACTGGAAAAGAGTGAGTTGCCATCGGAACCAATTTCGTTACAGTCGTAGGTGTGTTGCATTCAGAACTATTAGCTCACCAAGTTTCAATGGTCTCTTTTGCAAATTGACCGAGATAGCTCTATTTATATTCTTGATGTTCTATTGGGTTGGGAGAATGACGTCATCAGCCTTCTCATTTGCATATTTTACACATTTTTCAAACTTAAACATCTCCGGAACCAATGCAGATATTTCCAAACGGTAAACAGCGTTTTTAAGGTTTCATGGTACTCTGTGTGATCAACCAAAAAATTCAAGGGATAAAAATATGATCACAGTAGTACTTTAAGGGACTGGTAAGCATTATTTGAGTCGTCCCAGTTTGGAGAGAGAGCTTTGTGTTCAGTTTATTTCGGAGGCGTATTTGAAGAGAGATTCTACAAATTGTATTACACTCAAGTGTATTAAGGCTTGACCAATCTAATTATTATGCATATTTTTATTTGAAGGGAAGCATTTGTCCAATGTCCATGAAACTTAACAGAAAGTTTTTCTTATCGGTGTTGTTATTAATTTGCCAATATATTTTGCATCGCATTTTGGTCACGTGACCCTAAAACAACTTATAACGTCTTTATCCTTTACTCAAAAATGGGGAACATTTATAATTCAAAATTTTGAAAACGTTTGGCATTAACACGTTTAGCACAACTGTGCCTACCGAATGCCGCCTTTTAATGAGGTACTCCGTATTAACCTTTTAAGATATTTGGATGTTTATCATGTCACGTGACCTATTTTCGTCAATTCTTCATTGCTCTTAACATGTGGACATGATTAAAATGCGGCATGACAAAGCCCTTAGAAGGGGTCATCGAATAATCAAGAAACAATATTGATATAATGTAGTTGAATGTTCCCCATTTTTGAGTAAAAAATATCACTGTTATAAGTCGATATCTGGTCACGTGACAAAAGTTTGGTGCGGAAAATTTGGAAAAGTTATAACAATACCGATAACTAACTGCCTGCCAAGTTTCATAGGCCCTGGACAAATGCTTTCCCTTCAAATAAAAATATGCATAATAGTTAGGGTGGTCAAGCCTTAATACACTTGAGCATGAGAGAGTCAAAATCCTCCGGGGACAAAGTCAGCTTGGCTAGTGCTAAACCCTGGACGTCTCTTTCGTATCTTCGACACCGAAAAGGAACGGAAATAAAAGGAACTTAATTTAAGTGTCCAGTCGTTCTAGTGCTGGAGCTCTAATTGGGGACACTGTAATTAAACTGAAGTTAACAATTAACGCAAATCAAGTCAAATGTTGGTTTTTGAGGAGAGGGGAAACCGGAGTAACCGGAAAAAACCTCTCGATGCAGAGTAGAGAACCAACAAACTCAACCCACATATGACACCGCTTAATTAAACACGCAATTTCCCATTTTAGGACTGCTTTTACCTACTTGAGTGGTATTTCGACTTGTGCTGTGGCTTGGGTAATATTTGGCCTAGACTCTAAAAGTCAATTTTCTGAAAACACTTCCAAGGATTTCATGGTAAAGTACTTTGTGTTTATTTTTTTTTATCACGCTTTATTGAAACTATGGGCATTTTATTAACGTTATAATAGCTCAACAATACGAATGGTTCCATACCATCGCGGTCAGAATTCATAGAGGAGGGGAGTTTAACATTTAAAATGATCATTTGTCTTTGTGCCACTGAAGTCTAAATTCTGCAACTGATATTGTGTAAGGATTGGGGTGTTTGTTTTTTATTAAATAGGCAGAAATCAGGACTAGCATTCTCTGGTATTCAATTTTGTATTCTTAGGTCCCTTATTCTTCAGGTAATGACTGTGATATTGGTAGGACTAGGGGTTTTGCTTGCTCTGATATCTCATGTTGGGACCAAAGAGCCTCTTTCCAAGGAAGCGAATCCCGACATTCCCTTGACGAGGTTATCGACCCTACTGGCAGCAAATTTCGCAGTGGTAAGTCTGGGCTTAGTCTATATGCTAGTCTGTTTTAGCTTGAAAACTCACTGCCACATTTTACTGTTTCCCTTTTTTCGCCTAGTTAGTAAAGAAGAACGCGCATGTACAGATTACCTGAAGAAAATAATCAACTCTTCAAGGCAAAACAGCCAGCATCCATGGCATAATGAGATTTCTAGCCTCAGACATGGTGGCCCTTTTCTAAAATCTTCAGGATGATGCCCATAGTCTTTTGATTTACCATGGCATGCTGCGATTGTTGGTTCTCGATCTCCACGAGTTATTCCCTAGGGGATTTCAGTTTTGCCTATGGTTGATTTGTAGAGTCCTAAAATCCTATATTACTGAAACAATGGACTGTTAAACTTCGTCATTACTAAAACTGAACCTTTGTTTGTAATGTGGTTATGTTTTGAGAAAGTAGTTGTTCGCGGATCTCGGTAACGAGAGTGGTAAACGGGCGCTGACAAAGACATTTGCTTTACTAATTCCCATTGTGAACCGCATTTTCCATCCTTCTTAGAGTCTAACATCTTTTATTCCGTCGGACGCTGATCGAAAATTGATGACCCGTCTTGAAACAGGTTGGGTGTCTAATTGTTAAAAAAAATTGTACATTTATTTCAAGAAAGTCACAACAGGTTCAGTTCGAAAGAGCTTGTTAAACAAAGTGAATCGTGAGGTTTCAAAAAGAACGTTTTAAAGAAACTTAAATAAGTTAAAAAGAAAAACCCGTCGTTTAACGTTTGTTTCTCTGGGTAAGCTGTCCACTGCGCGGATTTGTTCCCTTTAACAGAACAGATCTTGTTCATCAAGCATCTTACCTTTTTCCCCCGTTTTGAAAACAGTTTCAAGACGAGCTCTTTCAGCTCTATCGGGTTTATTGTCGGTCTACGTAATTTAATAGACACCTTTAGATACTAGGACGAGCACGAGAACGAGCACGAGTTTTGAATT
>NC_090885.1:10260877-10263377 GCF_036669925.1 Montipora capricornis | reverse complement strand
CACTTTTCCTTATCTACAGACTTCGTCTTGGTAAGGTATGTACGGATGTCAAAATCACTGCATCAATCTGTAATTCTCTAACCAAGAAAAAAAAAAGAAGAAAGAAGTAGTCAATTTCTGGCCATTGCATGCTTGAAGAATTGGTCTTTTATGTTAGATGCGATACCGCTAGTGACCGCCCTCCGTTCTTTGCAGGGCACTATTGCCTAGCTTTTAGTAAACTTTCTAAAATTTAAGGTTAGTTGTGAAACATCTAGATGAAAACGCCGTCTTCATTGGAAACAGTTGGGTGTAAAACTACAATTTTCAGGAATCCATTGCTTACCTGCCGCTCATTATGTTTATCAGTGCCACTGTATCATCTATATTTTCAAAGAAATTGGTTGCGATAATAAAGAAATCTTTCTGTGGGACTGGAGGTAATCTTTTGTTAACGCGAGGCTTATGTCAGAAGCCCATTAATTAACCAGAAGTGTCGATCTCTTTCATTTGGTCTTAGCCAATCAGCTTACTGTATTATCTAAATTTAGTATAAGGGTCCCTCCAAATTTTGGCCAATCAGATATCGTGCATGATGACCGCAACGCCTTTGATTGGTCTGAAACCAAGCAGCCGCAGGAGGGATTGCTCGTACTTAATGGAATATTGTGAATCGTGCAACGAACCGTGCCACGTTTTTCCGGCAAAAATTCTAGCAGTAGCCGTTTTAAAAATGGATTATGCTGAAATTCCACCGCAAATCGAGACTTGTTGGCTATGGTCTTCTGCTTCTTTCCTTTTCTTTACCTAACCTTTCCTAATCTACCTTACCTTGTTTCCAATTAAACCGGAGGATCAGAAAAAAGAAGATCTATTGCTTATACATAGTTCTTTCAAGTGAAAGACCTCGGCAGCTAAGGAAAGAATTTAAGCAATTGCGGAGAAGCCTAAAAAATTCCCTGGCTTGAACGAAAAAACGGAACTTAAGCACAAGACATTTTTGAGTGACAAACGAAGGTGAACATATCGCACACCAACACAATTAGCCTCTATCAGATTTTTAAACTAATCATCTCTATTAGAGAAACGATATTTAGCAATATATAAATGAGATAACGTCAAGACAAGTTAAGAAGGAAAACATCTCACTTTCGGTTGCCGTCCGCTGCTCAAAAACTTCTCGAGCTTAAGCTCCCTAAGTAGGGAATCTGTTGACGTCATTGTTCACATTTTCAGAGATAGCTCATTATGCAATGCACTTTCAACATTCAGTTTTTTCTTCTCGGCTGAGTGATTAGAAAACTATAGCCTTGTTCTAAGGAGGCAAAAAAATGTAACAATGATTCCCATCTCTGTTAACCTATAATCATGCAAAATTGCACCGCTGCTCTACCATCAGTGACTGAGCTCTGCTATCAAGCCGAGTTCGCATTGCATCCAGTAAGAGGTGAAAGCAAAAGTGGATGGGAGATATATGAAGAACATAAATTAGGGCTACGGATATGAAAGCTCTTTTTCTCAATACAAAACGGGCAACCATGATACATTTATTAAACATGGCGCAGCGTCGAGGAAAACTTGAAAATAAGAACAGGCGATTTTAGATTTAGTTAATATTTGTTTCTGATCCATAACCTTCATTTAAAATATCAAAAAAAAATATTCCAATTATCTTCAGCTCTTTGAAGTTATCTTTGTTTGGTTTTCGTTATTTTTTTCTTATTTTTCAAGAGACGAAAGTCTTTGCATTAGAATAGAATACCTGAACTCCTCGAAATACCATTTTTGCTCGAGATTAACCTTTGATTAGGTGTTCTTTTTCTAGAGAGGGAGAAAAGTACGCCTGATCACAGGTTAGCTCGTCATGTACTCCTCAACTATCAATTACCTATTCTCTAAGCAACGTCGTGATTTCTGAAATGCTTGTCATTAGGACAAAACAGATGATATGCATAGATCAGTTACTCCTGTTAAAGATAGCCACTCGTTCCAGTCATACTCTCGCGGGCTTACTCGGAGGTCAATTCCCAACCCGGAGCACACTAAAATAGACAATTCCTCAACCTTGGGTAGCCGCGTCCGTTTGTGTCGAGCACATATAACTATCCCTGAAGTGCCGGTCAAAATAGGAATATGAAAGAATTGCTACCAAAATGATTTTCTGTTAAGCAGATCTTAATGAGCAGTCTTTTCCACCACCAGGAGCCCATCTGGAGCGTGCAACTTCCATATAGCGTAAGTGAAACGGCGTTTTCACAAGTAGGTTTATTTTTAGACTAGCCCTTCCCGCGAATTAGGTCAAAAAACAAAGGCAGTTCCAGTTCGGTGACCCTATGACGTCAGCTTAATTTCTTGTAATTGGTCATCGGGCTCCTGTGGGAGTGTCATTCGCGGGAAATTCAATCTAAAAATAAATCGGTCTGTGAAAACGCCGTTACACGAACACAGTAGAGTTGTAGGCTCCGGGTCATGGGTTCCTGCCACCACCCATTCCAACGCTATCTTTTCCTTAGACAACCGA
>NC_090885.1:10238377-10253377 GCF_036669925.1 Montipora capricornis | reverse complement strand
GTAGACTGCAATTGAAATTACATAGAGCACTTTTTTGTATTTCTGTTTTAGCAATTTCAAGTTTACTTACGGAACTTTGCCCAGATACTTTCTGATCCTAGCTAATTAGCTTAAACACGATAGTTAGTTACGTAACGCTTCAGTCGCTATTTCCTTTACTTTTTCTTTACAAATGAGGACTTGGTTTCACTTTCGAGATAGTGTTCTTGCTACCTCGCTAGCGGCTACAAGCTGTCAAGTTTGTCATTGTTTATGTTGGATTTATCATCTACCGGTATATATTTTAAAGCAAGCACTAGACTTAACCATTATGCACGTGCGTTGAGCATGTCAAAATTTTAAGTGTCAGTATGCGCGCGCTGTAAAAACGAAATCCAGTTAGTTAACCATATCTGCGGATGAACTTTCGTCGGTGCCGGCATGTAGAAATTAGTTCGTTTCGTTTGTTAATGTTGTCAATTCCGGTTTGGTGATAATGAATGCTTCTTCGTCGTGCATAGGTTGCATCGCTTTGTCCGATTGGGGTGGGCTTTCGCCTTGGCCAGGATCTTCCATTTAATGGTGAAGCATTGTTCTTTGCCTTTAATGTGCCAGATGTGTTTGCTAAGTTCTGTGTCGTTCTTGCACGTTTTGTTGTTGAAAGACACCTGATGGTTTCTGAACCTAGCTTTGAATTCCGTGGCTGTAAGACCTACATAGGTTTCGGTTTTGCTGGCAAACGTCACCTGGGCTTGGTAAACGATTCCTTTAGAGAGACAATTTCCTTCCAAGGGGCATTGTTCCTTCCTCCTATAGTTGCATGCTCTTTCGGCTTGGTCTTGAGTCGGTTGTGCCGAGTTCTTAAGGACATTTTGGTTGTGTCCCTTTATAATTTGTTGTACGTTCGGCATGAACTGTAGCTCAGTTTGAGAGTGTTTATGTTGAAGATTTTCCTCAATTTGTGGCCAGCAGGGAAGCATTTATCGATAAGGCATAGAAACTCTCTTCCTATCTTTCTCTTGATATTCTTGTTGTATACTGCGGATTGAACCAGATAATTTTCCGTGATCGATTACGTCTTTGGGATGGTGCCCTTTGCGGTGGTTTAAATTCCAGTTTGTATGTATACCCACTCTTGTACTACGCATCCTGATACGGGGTTGTAGCTTCGTTAAACACGGCTTCGTCGGATAAAATCTCTGAGAGCCGTTTGCCAACTGATTCCGGTATATTTATGATAATGTTGAGAGGATGATTTGATTTGCGATGCACATAGAGTGGGGTGTTTGATAGTTTGGAGTATGGCTTGAATTTTTCCGTGTTCAGGTCCATGGTAACTTCCAGGAAGTTGACGATTTTCTTGTTTGCTTCGATGGTGATTTTGCTAAATTAGAACAGACACCAATAAACCGATGCCTACAACCTCCCGAACCCTACAAACAACTCTTCGACAACACCAACAGACAAACAACACACTGATTTACTCTATCACAGTACTGCCCAACGTATTCTACAATACACGTACAGACCTTAGACCTATAGACGGATCGAAACACATCAATCACTGTTTAGTCTTCCCAGCCAATTACATCTAGGTTCAACTGACAGTCGACCAATAATGTGACCAATGACATCTACGACCGGAGTTCTTATAGTATCTACTGACGTTACACAAATCACTTGACTCTGAAGATAACTTCCGCTTAGGTTGCCGAAACGTCAGTCAATGTCATCTCAAACAGTTCTTCTCAGAACTACACTAGTCCTCACCCGGACGATCGCACTTCACTTAATTATGATACCAATTATAGTTAGAAGATAATTGGTACAATTGTTAGTTAGTTGATCTTTAGTGGTTAAGTGGATCAACACGGTTCTTTAAAAGAGCGGGCTCCGGGTTCAAGTCCTGTCCAGGAATGCCACTTTACCTTTTTTGTTTTCTTCTGCTACCACAAGTCCTGGGACAGCCAATCCAGAGAAAATTAGGAATTGTCTATATACGTCATTTCAGAGGTAGAGGACATGTTGCGGTGTTCAACAAAATCGAACGGATGTTGAAACCAACCACGCACCGGTGGCTCACTTGGTTGAACACCGGGCTGCCATGCGGGGAGGTCGTGAGTTCCACTCCGGCCGGACCAAGATTCAGGGTCTGTAAATAACTGAGGAGAAAGTGCTGCCTTTGTAATTGCATCTGCAAATGGTTAGACTTTCAAGTCTTCTCGGATAAGGACGATAAGCCGGAGGTCCCGTCTCACAAATAACTTCCATGTTTAATAGTTCCCTGTGGGACGTTAAAGAACCCACACACTATAGTAGGGATGAAGTTGCCGGTGTTGTGGCTGTCCTCTGTGTGTATATGGGTGGGTGGGTGGGTATAGCAGGTCCACATCAGCTGAATAGCTGCCAAAACTTTAACCTGCTTAAACAAATAAATAGCAAACAATAACAAACAAAGCAATGTTAAAGCCGTTTTGCCCGGGCTAAAGTCAAACCCGGTTCGTTTTTGGCTACTCGACCTATTAAAGAAAGGCATTCCCAAACGCCAAGCGTTCAAAATCGCACATCCTTGCCTGAAAACCTTTTTAACAATTGAGAATTGCATTCCGGATCCCGAATGGTGGATGGACCGTATGTCTTCACCGGGCCACACAGGAGTAGTCGATAACCTTCGCCAAGATTCGTCTTGGTGAAATTTCCTTGTCAGGACAGTTCTCCGTGAGTGTTCAGAAATGTATCATCTGTCTGATTGAGCCACTAGAATTTCACTGTGTTGTCGACTTGCCTTTCGCTAGCTGACTCGACATACAAATTTTGCATTAACACAGCTAGCCAATAGGGAGACACTTCCTACCTTCGATTGTGCCTTACAGCAATAGATTTGTCTTTCAAGTACCGCCGAACCTCCACTAACGGACACTTCCCGAATGCTGACACCAAATCGCGGTCCCGTCAATTTCGCCTGTAGAACACTACATATTTAACCTCCCGTAAGCGGACACGGACACCTATTTGGGGTCCACAGGGTCTAAAATATCCTCCCCTAAGCGGACAGTAAACAATATCAAGACATTTTCTAACGAATTAAATGGGACGGTTCGATTTTAATGGTTTAATCGCACACTGTCCTATACAAAACATAGTCATTTCGATTACAGTTAGCTTTTTTTTTTTCATTACAGTACATCATGGTTTTCCTTTTTTTGACTTTTTTTCAAGCGAGTCGCACGGAAATTTGTTTCCTTGAAATTTAAACTTGCAAGGCAATTCCATACCATATCCTGCTCCTCTGCTTATCCCGCTTTCCCGTACTGCGCTCTTCAGGAAATTCGTCACCCAATCTCAAACATATCCTAATGAACAAATAGCATCTTATACAAAACCAGCACTCTCTCTACTTGTGGGAGCAAACTGAGCTCTGAGGTTTTTTGAATTACCTATTTTGACCAATGAGAGTCGTGCTTGGCTTGTCTACACCTTGACAATTACAAGTTGTCTTAATTAAGCATGTATTACATGCCCTCTATTCCAACCTTTTTTTTCAACCTCCCATTTAGGTGATCTGGTGACGTAATTCGGAGGACTGGGGAGAAAAATTTTAACGCCGTATCCCACAACCGCGCGCTGCCTTATTTTCGAATTTAACATGGCAGAGGCGAGGTTAGATCTTGTCGGGTCTACTTGAATGTTCATTCAGTAGCAGAAAATGTGGTAGACACGTAATGATCTGTTGAGTTTTGGTGATAGCAATCACTGCAGGGAGTTTGGAAACAACACCTAAGGCCGCGCGCGGTTGTGGGATACGGTGTTAAAATTTTTCATCCCAGTCCTCCAAATTACGTCACCAGATCACCTGGATAAGCGGACACCTTCAGTAAGCGGACACCTGGGTTTTTGATAGTTAAGCACCCGTCGTGACAATTTAGGACAGCCGAATGCGCGAAGCTACCTAGGGGGATCTGTCGGCATGTCCGCTCAGGAAAATTTCAAAATAGAACACTCAGAAACGCTTTTTCAAGTGTTTCTGGAACCTCAGTTCCCAGGCAAGGCTGCAGTTCACTTAAATTAAGCAAGCAAAAAAATATATGTCATAAGCTTAATCATTTAATCAGAATTGCTAAAGAAAGGTATTATCGTGCAGGGAAAAATAGAACTGCATGGCCAAATCTAATACCAAACGCACTTGGCGATTAATAAATGAAGTTTAATTAATAATTAAACAACAGACATGGTGCAAAAAAATATGTCTTGCAACTTTAAAATGATCAACCGCGTCAAAAATCTATATGATCCAAGCCAAAACCAACTCACAACATTTTTTTATCAGTTTTTTTACAAACACCAGCCCTAATTTAGCTAATAATATTCCACCGTCTTCAAAATCTCATCGTTCCTTTTGTTAGGGAATTTTACAAATTCAATATATTTTGACACAGCATCTGAACAAGAAATCATTGAGATTTGTCTCAGTGTTAGCTCTGTAACTGCTGCAGGACATGACCATGCCTCTATTGTCTTAGTTAAGGACTGTGCTCATTTCATCTGCCGCCCCTCAACTCATATTTGGGAGCTTTAGCAACGACAACGGGAACAGCAACGAGAACGTCATCACAAAACATAAATTCTCACTATTGTAATCACTTTACGACTATTCCAAGTTTTTTAATGTGAGAAAGGTATGGCAGTCCCTCAGGAATGAAAACGCTATGAGCGGCGCTTTATTTAGGGGAGAAAATGAAAAATTATCTTCAAATGCTGACGTCCTTCATAAAACCTCAAATTTGATCATTTCACGTTGTTGTTTTGCTGACGACGGCGAAGAAATAGACAAAAATGAAAAGCGCACGTGTAGAGCGTGCAAAGCTATTGTCTTTGGCCACTAAATATGCAAATTTGTGACGTTCTCGTTGACGTCGCCGTTGTCGTTGCTAAAGTTTCCTATTATTAATCAATCTCTCTATGGATTGCTCCTGATCAACTGAAAATGGCTCATGTTCTACCCATAATTAAAATCTGGTGATAAGTCATATTTTTTTAAGTATAGATCTGTTTCTGTTGTTGTTGTTGTTGTTGTTGTTTTTTTTTTTTTGTTTACATATGGTGGACATTTGTTTACATATGGTTACATATGGTGGACATTTGTTTACATATGGTTTACATTTTTTGTTTACATATTGTTTACATCGGAGGCAGTGTGGCCCAGCGGTTAGGGCGCTTGCCTTGAGATCCGGAGATCCCGGGTTCAAGACCCGCTCTGACCACTCGTTGAATTTGTTCCTGGTAGTCCCTAGTTCAACTTCCCTGCTGCACTTGTAAATAGCCAACTGGTTTGCCTCCGGCCAGTTGGGATTCTTAACAGTTGTTGTTGTTGTTGTGTTCTGTTCTTTCGTTGATTGTTTCATTGGTCCTGAAAAGCCCCTATGGGGAGCGGTCAATTAAGTATGTATTGTATTGTATTGTATTGTGAACTATCAACTGAGAAACTTCCTCACGACGTTAACCTCTTGCTGTTTCCGCAGCCTGTCAGCCTTCAAGCCCCATGATTCGTGACAAAAAAAAAAACTGACAATCACTTTTTTACAGGTTTTCACAATGAATGCACTGTATCTGCGACATAACTCTGATGATTTAAGGGAGCCACAAGGAGAGTCTCGCACACCCTTCTTTCAACGTTTTGCTTGTGGATTGGGCCACGCCATCAATGACATCACTCGACAACTTTTCTTCTCTTTCCGTCTTGTCTTCCTTATGAAAGTGCTTGGTCTCTCTCCAAAAAATTCCGGCTGGTTGATTCTTGAAAAACAGCTGGTTCACGCTGTCGCGTCACCCGTTTGTGCGATCTTGGTGGACAGAATTCGAGTTCCATTTCTGTCCCGAAAGCTTGGAAAAAGAAAGTCTTGGCATTTGTGCGCGACGATTTTGGAAGCAGTATTCGTCCCGCTATTTTCACTCCTTTCTACTTTTGTCAAAATTCGGACAGTGGACAAGGGCGGATGATGATATACTTTGGAATATTGAATGTCATTTTGGGTGTCGCCGGCAGCTTATTGGATATTTCTCATTTGTCTCTTATACCGTTCATTGCAAAAAATCAAATGGAAGCCGGGGAATTGAGCGCATGGAGGTTTGTACATAATCCTTGTCCTTTATATACGAGTTCATTTGCAATGTGACTGATTGTTAAGGCATCCTATTAGTATATAGGAACATGCATTCATGTTGTCGGTCAAATCCATCTTAAGACCTCCGCACACTCGAGTTATCAGCCGTGCAAAGTTTCAATCGTGACTGTTGGCGTAAGCAAGTTCCCTAGTGTGCGATGGCGTTTGGAGCGCTGATGTTCAAGCGTGCCATCGACGCAGAATATTCAACATGCTGAATATTTTTTGGCACGAGTAAACATTTCTTCTAAGTTTGCACGCGTGCAAGCCATCGCTATACCATCTTTCACCAAAAAGCATGTGTAGTATTGGAGATACGACGAATGAGTATGTCCTTACAACGTAAGGTGTCCCGAATAAAAAAATCGAGAATTACTTGAAAAATACTTCCAAAAAATGACGGAGAAACCTGTGCGTGTGCTTATTGTGCATGTGCTTATTTGGTCTTCTAGACAGCATTGCTTCAGCAACTAAATCACTACTTGCCGCCGTATTAATTCGTCGTATCTCCAATACTACGCATGCGTCTTGGTGTAAGATGGTAAAGTGATAGCTTTTCACGCGCGCACACTTAGAGGAAATGTTCACTCATGCCACAATTTATTCAACATGTTGACATTTCGGCGGGGATGGCATGGGTGAACATCAGCGCTCAAAATGCCACCGCACACTAGGGGAACTTGCTTCCGCCAACGGTCACTAGTGAAACTTTGCTAACTGATAGCTGTAGCGTGAAGCGGGCTTCGGGTGGAATCCATTTTTACCTAGGTTGAATATGCGTTCTATCTGGTTTAAAACAGCTATCACCCTCCAAACAAGGACTGAAAACACCTATACGTTGACTCAAGCTCTGTCTTACGCATCTCAACACATCCTTTTAATGTTTGGTATCATCTTATCGGTTTATGTGTTTATACACTTATTTCTTCAGTCTCAACATTACAACATAGTAAGGGAACAAAGAATTGTTTTATGCACTTACTTGAACTCGGACCCTCCAGATCCTGTGTCCTCACCATTACACTACAACGACGAACATTACTGTTGTATAATAAGTCAATTATATCCATGTAAAATAATCAAAACTAATCCTGACCTGACCCTAATTTTTCTCTAGGCTTAATTTAGGTTCCAAAAAAGTTTCTTCAATTTATCCGAGTGCATATTCTACCTAGGTAAAATGAGGATGATTAATTTAACCTAGGTAAGAACGGATTCAACATGAGAAAGGATTTTACCGGCAACATAACTACATACTTAATTAACCTTCCCCCATTGGGGCTTTTTATGGCCAATAAAACACAATAACCGAGACGGCAGAACAGAAAATGGCAATGACAACAGCTCTTAAGGACGGTGCCTACTATTTTTATTGCGCATACGTTCTGCGCATCTCAAGATACTCGGATTTCCTATCGGTGATGCTTGCTAATACAGGGATATTTTTCCGCGGTTTAAAAATATCCCGAGAAAGTAGATCTCACTAAGTACTCTTGGTATCCAAAAAGAAAATTGGGTGGTAACCATGCACTTTTGAGAGATAATTTAGCTTTAATTTTGAGAAAGAGCGCCATACATTACTTTGTATTATATTATTCATGAATTATCTTTGAAAAATACGTGGTTACCTACAATATTCTTTTTGGATTTCAATAACACTTGTTAAGATCTACATTTCATGCATAGTCATAAACCGGGGTAAAAATATCTTTAATTAGCAGGCACCGTCCTTAAGAATTTAATCAGAGATCAGAATGAGCCTTGAACCCGGGATCTCCGGATGCCGAGGCAGGCGCTCTAACTGCTTCCGCATTGGGCCCCCAAGTGGACCAAACCCATGGACTAATCTATCAACCCCTGGGAGGTCGGAATCCGCTTCCTGCACTTGATAATCTCAGCCAAATCACAAATTTTAATTTAAAGTGGTAATCAAACGTGCAATTTCTCATTTTAGGACTGCTTTCACCTACTTGAGTGGTATTTCGACCTGTGTTGTGGCTTGGATAATATTTGGTCTGGACTCCAAAAGTCAAATTTCTAAAAACAGTTCCAAGGATTTCATGGTAAAGTACTTGGTGTTGAATTTTTATCATACTTTACTGAAGCGATGGACATTTTATTAACGTTTTGATGGTCGTGTGAATGGCGCAGCAGTAGATTGCGGTCAGAATTCCTACTATTTCTACTTTGTGGCTTTCTTTGCGCTCCTCGGTGTTACATTTTGTAACAGTTCAAGAACTTCTTTTTTATTTCATTCCGGTGCGAAGCGATCTTAGCCAACCGCCATGGTTTCCTCAACGAAATGTTTTTAGCTCCGTTTTAGTTTTAAGCCAACGTGTACGCTTACCATATTTGTAAATTATGGTAAAGTAGCTCATATACCATGATGGCTAAGCCAATAAAAAGTCTTTAATATTAATTGCATTATCCAATGATCGAATTTTTAATAATATCCCTTATTCTTCAGGTAATGACTGCAATATTGGTAGCATTAGGCGTTTTTCTTGCAATGATATTTCATGTTGGGACTAAAGAGCCTCTTGGCACGACCCTACAGGCGGGAAATTCCGTGGTAAGTTTGAGTCTATTCTGTACCCTACTCTAGCTGTTTTCGCTTGAAACTCTACTGTTACATTTCACTGAATCCGTTTTCTCGCCCGGTTAGTAAAGCCGAACGCCTATCATGCGCACGGATTACTGGAAGAAAACAATGAGCTCTCTAAGGCAAAACGACCACGATCCATGGCATAGTGAGAACTTTAGTCTCAGTCAATGGAGGCCCACTTTTAAAATCTTCAAGATTATGCTACTCGCTTTAATATGCTATGGCATGTGAGATTGTTGGTTCTCAACAATCTCCAAAAATTATTAATTGAGCAAGGATTTCAGTTTTGCCTTCTACATTTCTTCATAAAACCGATGTTTTATTAAGTACTGAGTCCTTAATTATTAAAGTGCGTACTCTATGACTGAAACAATGAACACTTAAACATGGTCATTACCAAGACTGAACCTTTGTTTATAACGTGGTTGTGTTTTGAGAAAGCAGTTGTTCGTGGATCTCGGTAAAGATAGTGGTAAACGAGTGCTTGCGGACACTCATTGACATTTGGTTTAATTCCTATTATGAATCACATTTTCCTTCCTTCTTAGAGTCTTACATCTTTCACTCCCTCGACTGCTCATGGAGAATTGATGACTCGTCTTTCACCAGGTTGGGTATCTAATTGTATAAACGAGTACATTTACTTGATTTCAAGAAAGTCACAAACAGGTCATTTGGAAAGAGCTTGTTGGACAAAGTTAAATCGTGAAGTTAAAAAAAAAATGTTTAAAAAAGTTAATTAAAAACCTGAAACCATCATCCAATGTTACTTTGTTTGTCTAGGTAAGGTATACGACCCACTCAGTGTAAATTTGTTGCTTTGACAGAGCAGATCTGGTTCAAGTCTCTTCCACTATTCCTCTCGTTTAAAAAACAGTTTCGAGATAAGCTTTACCAGCTTTATTGCATGGGCTCCTTGTCGGTCTACCTAATTTGATTCAATATCCCATTCAAGGTCGCTTGCACCAGTTTCAACAATTCTGAGGCAATTTTTTTTGTTAGGACAATTAACTCTACAACATTGGTTCACGTAACGGCAAGGTTATCCCACCATATGAAACACCAATCCTTGCTTTTATGGCTCAAATCTTTAAAATGATGATTTAAGATAGGAGCGTTTAAAGACAAAAAATATAGCGTATTTCTAGATAACTCTGTTGTTGCCATGGCAATCAATTACGTCACATAAATAAGTGCATCTTGTTAAGCATTCATAGGTGTTTGGAAGGGCACCATGACACTCTCTATACGTGTAACAGTGGTTGCCACGTGAAGCGTGATATATGTTTTTGTCCGTGTGCTCTCCTTCACAATGGCCGCTACGATTCATTAAATGTTGTGTTCACGAGTGATCCTTATCGTGTTCTTCACTCTCCATGCGAATCAATCAACATATCACACGTTAATTGCACAAGGCATGTTAAGATAACGTGGATTATGAGGGTCAATCCTCAGTAATTCATGAGTGAATCGTTCTAGTAAGATAGTCACTCGGAATTGTTGAAACTAGTGTGAGCCACCGTAATATTTAATGACGAGTCCATCAAAGGCATCAAGAGCGGCCGAAACATACAGAGACCAGTCCAGTAGCACTTAGACCTTGAATTCCACTCACTGATGAGCCTTCCTTGCTGAATTACAGGATTAAATACTGCGACCACCAGTGAGCGAGATTGTCCATCGCGCAGAACTTATGGTGTTAGATGGACAGCCATCAGTAACCAGAAGGAAGAGCCAGCGTCAGCAAAGAAGGCCGTTGTTCCGAAAGAAAATCTTTCATCAAGCAATGTTAACTGCGCTAGTGTTGACAACAGAGGTTTTTCTGGTAGTATAATTGCACTGAATTCAGGTGCTCATTCGGATGAGAAAAACGTCGACAAAGTTCCAGCACCCATCAATCTCCCAGCGGTTTCATTGGAAACCAAAGGCTTTCCTTTACCCGAGAATAACGCAAAAATTAGTCCTTTTATTGTTTCACGGGACGCTGAATCCGCTCTTCCACCACGAATAAACGTCAATAGGATTATACAAGAGTGGCTTATTGATCCGCGCTTATACATGGTAAGTATGGGTTTATTTGGGTGACAGCCAATGAAACTTCAGAATTGACGTCATACGTATTCCTCTGTCGTGAAATCCAAATAAAGTTCACATGTTACATCAATTAGTTAATTACAGAATAACCATTCTGAAATTGAGATTAAGCCTACTACATTATGTTGATAAATATGATAATTTATGCACAGTGCCGGCAAGGCATATGTGGTATGTACCCAAGATGCAGCGTGGCGCACGTTTTGTGCATGTGGTCTCCTTCATAATGGCCGCTGTGATTCATTAAATGTTGTGTTAACGAGTTATCCTTGTCGTGTTTTTCACTATCCACGCGAGCCAAGCAACAAACCACATATTAATTTCACAAGTCATCTCAAGAGAACAAGAAGTAATTATAAGAGAGCGAATCCTCCATAATTGACCCTATTCCGATGAAAATTATTTGAAATCATCTTTAATTGATACGTTCTGTGTCATAATGCGTGGCTATTGGTCGCTTGCTATGAAAGTGGATCGCGCAGTCATGGGATCAACAGATCAACCTTTGCAGCCAGGGCGCAATCTAAAAATAAATTTCAAATAATTATCATAGGGCATTGGGTTTTACAATCGTATCATATATTCTTTTGGTCAGCTACAATCGCAGGGGATTATATCACCGCAGAGATCTTGTTAAAATTATTTCTATCACTTAAAGTAGGGTTGGCGAGGCTTAAAATCGCACGAAATATAAAAGCGCTCAACAACAGTTCATGGCACCTATAACAATAATAAACATGAAAAAAATGTCCATTCTGATCAACCTCGATCCCAGGGTCTCTCTTCTCAGCCTCCTTTGTCGAATTCCATGTGTAGTACATAAAATACCTGGCCGTGAAACGTTTTGTCGTTGCTCGTTTGACCACAAATCAAATGCGTGCTGATTCCCTCAACCGCAATGATAACAAGGCCTACATTTTCTCCCCTCCCCTAACACATATTTGGTCTACTTCCCAAATTTTGGGAGGCACGTGACCAGCCTGAACCAGGGTCTTCCTCCTCAACTACAAAGGAGTCAGAGAAGAGAGACCCTGGGAACGAGGTTGCATTCTGGTTGACTGACAGAAATGCAATTTTAAGGTAACACAGTGCACAAAATAATTGCAATTGGTAATTGCAATTGTTGTGGTCACTCTGCAGTGAAACGAAAACAAAATAATTTCTAACTTAGTACAAGTAAGAAAACATCAATAAGATAGGATGGGGGCATTCTCGTTTATTGATCAGACCAGGAGCCCATCGTCAGACATAAATAGCGCCAGGGTAGTTATTAGAACACAATAAATGTAAGAAACAAAACCACGGAAAGTTTCTAAAACAACTCTACATACCAGCAGAAAACTGTCTAACAATAAAAACGTGAAAAATTATATTTTGATGCAAGAAAAAAAAAAACCCAAGCATTCTGATTTGTCAACTATCAAAGAAAGACACAGATAGCCAATCAAATGCGACCCATGGATGACGCAAATGCGAACGATGCTTCTGGTTAATTTACGATAAGCTATCTCGATTTTTTTCATGTATATTATTAATATGAAATCACATGATTTTTATCGTGCAACTACGAAACTGGCCTCGTGCAATTTTGTTCATCTTTGAGAAAATTTACTCGTGCCTATTTATTCTAAATTGCACTTGAAATCATGTGATTACCAATACTGAAACAAATTAAACCGATGGCTTATACAACAAAAGCTAACAGCACTTCTTTTTACAGCCCAAGACAATACTGAAGCTCAATGCCTCTCCCCTTTTATGATTATGCTTCAGGTTGCCGTCGTGTATTCCTGTACAAGGGCCTTACAAAATCACGCCTATTCGTATCTGCCGTTTTTCCTCATTTACACACTTGACCTTACTAAGGTATGTACAGATGTCAAATGACTGTATCAATCTGCCATTTTATAATCAAAAATAATGTTTAAAAAAATTGTCAATTTTTGGCCAAGAAGAAGAAACGGTCATTTACGTCAGATACCATACTAAACCACTCGTAGATTCCATACGCCACTTCATCCGGGACCCGAGTGGCGTATTTTCCGTATGTCACCTTTGTGAGTGTCGTATCGTTCAATGACGTCACGATTCCCGCCTTTTGCTTTTGTTCAATTGGTTTCTCGCGTTGCTTTTGTTTTTAGAATAAAAGCATGGCGAGCAGGTTTGTGTCCATCAGCGACGAAGTTAAAGACTTAACAGAAAAACTTGAAAACGAGAACACGAAGAAGAAAACCTTTTACGACATAAAAGTTTTTAAAGAATTTGTAAAACTTGACTACTTTGAAACACAATAAAATCGGAAATATTCATATAATAAAAAGAACATTCCACGTTGGTTTGAAGATATGAATTTTATGTTCTCGTGGCAAGAACAATATCTCACTCGTTCGTGTCGGAACTTTATTATTGAACGTCAAGAGAAAATGAGGGGACAGAGAGGGAGGCTCCCGGTTCAGCCCTTGGGATATGTCATGTCCACAAAGGTTATTTTTAGACGAGCGGAAGTCTGTCTTCCGAGACGTCCGCATTCAGGCCAACCTCGGTCTGATGTTTGAAAGAAAAGCAAAGATTTCATGTAATGGCGGACGATGTGGACTTAACGTTTGTCGATGACTGCATGCGGACGTCTCGGAAGACAGACCCGCTCGTCTAAAAATAACTTTCGTGGACATGACATATCCCGGCCAACTCCCCGAGCCTCCCTCTCTGTCCTCTCATTTTCTCTTTTTAAAATGTATCTTTTCACGTTGTCAAAGCCGTTATAGTGCGTGAAGGCACTGAAGCAGCACACGGACCATCGAAACAGTTTAGCCTTTTCTTCTCGGGCCGAAGTCAACTTTGTTGTCGCAATAGCTTTTGAGAACCGGCTTTTTGATTTTTCCAATCAGTAACTCCCTCGAACATAATGTCCAATCAGCGAACAAGTACAAATTCTGTCTCAATTTGATGACATGGAAATGAGGTTCTGGGGTCGTGCGACCAGAGAGTTTCTTTTTGTCCGCGACTGTTGATTTGGAATCGCTGAGCGTTCTCTGCGATCTTGAAAAAAAAAATTCCTCTGGCACCCAAGGGAGAGCATATCATAATGTCTTTTGAAACAATAGAAATCAAAATGGCTGCCGTGTCTGCAAAAAGGCCCATTAACAAATAGAACGTGGTTCAGCGCTGTCTGTACTCTTATCGACAACGATATTCGTCATCACAATAAACAAAATGTTGTGGGCTCATGATGCGCAGCTTTCATACTGTACGATACTCATTGAATTCATATTAAAATCGAGTCAAAGTGCTCACTCAGATATTCGTTGGTTTCCAGTCGAAAATTGTTGCACTGTATCGTAAATATTACCGTTCAATACCTCGGGTACATTTTTTATCGAACATGGTTATGTTGGTGTTATGTTTATTGTTTGTAATATCCATACTGGCAGTACTAAACTATCAATAATTTTTATAAAAGTGACGACACATTTGAAATTAAATTTGCAAGACATGTTTCGGTCGTGCAACGACCATCTTCAGTTGAAAGTAGAATTAATTTGAAGTTACATTCAAATGTAACTTCAAATTAATTCTACTTTCAACTGAAGATGGTCAACTTCAAATAAATTCTACTTTCAACTGAAGATGGTCGTTGCACGACCGAAACATGTCTTGCAAATTTAATTTCAAATGTGTCGTCACTTTTATAAAAATTGTTGTTAGTCTGCTTCTTTCCAGATCTTTTTAAACTATCAATAAAAGAATATAAACAAATAAAAATGGATTATGCACTAGTCAATTGGAACGACGACCCTCGAAAAGTAGCGAAGAATGTAACATTTGTACAGTGTTACATTTTAAACCTTCTTCAGTCCCTCCTGTTCAATCCCCGGTGTTACGCAACGCTCAAAAGCGTGATAGCTGCCACAGAGTTTTCAAGACGTATATTTAGCAAAAAAAGGCCAATTACTGCAATTGCGAGCACTGTAAGACCACAAAGGCAGACCCAAAACAATTGAAGTTGGAACGTTTTTCCCAACTAGGACTCAGGCCCACTCTGTCAAGGTTAGTGCCACAAGCCCAGCGAAAAGTCGCGGCCAATTTGAACAAAATTGTCAATGCCCCGGAGAAGTAAAATTTTACAAAGCTTAATTCTACCGCCATGTCCTCGTTACTTCC
>NC_090885.1:10228377-10230877 GCF_036669925.1 Montipora capricornis | reverse complement strand
GGGTTCAAGACTCGTTCTGACCACTCGTTGAATTTGTTCCCGGTAATCCGTGGTTCAACTTCTCGGCCGAAGTTCTTAATAGCTAAATGCTTTGCCTCCAGTCAGTTGGGATTCTTAACAGTTGTTGTTGTTGTGTTCCGTCGTTTCGTTGATTGAGTTTCATTGGCCCTGAAAAGCCCTTATAGACCACTTTTATAATGGCGGCCAAATAAAGTATTCCTTTGTTTTAATACTGATAAGCCTTTCTAGCTTCGCTGTAACGAGCAAATTTCGAAAGAATGTTGGTTTTAAAATGAGGGCTGTAGGTATAATAAACATAAATACAAAATGCTGAAATGGTATATGAAATTAATGATATATGAACTGCGGATATGAAATCTAGTGAAGCTATGATCTTCGCAGTTAGGAACGCAATTTTTGCAATTGCGTAGAGAAGCTTGAAAAATTCAGGACTTTGAACCCGTGACCTCGCGATTCAGGTGCGACGCTCTAAACAAATGAGCTATGAAGCCACTGACGTTGGGAGCTGGTCATTTGTGGGTTCTAATGGTCCCGTGAGGAATGAATCAATGATGGTGACCAGCTCCCAACGTCAGTGGCTTCAGAGCGTCGCACCGGAATCGCGAGGTCACGGGTTCAAACCCCGTTGAAGTCCTGAATTTTTCAGGCTTCTCTACGCAATTGCAAAAATTGCGTTCCTAACTGCGAAGATCATAGCTTCCTGGGAGAGTACTCTCTAGAGAGTAAAGGAACTTCCGACGTTAAATAACGTGTACCTTTACCTTCACTTTATTTCATATCCGCAGTTCATATATGATTCATTTCATATACCATTTCATCATTGACTCATTCCTCATGGGATCATTAGAAGCCACAAATGACCAGCTCCCAACGTCAGTGGCTTCATAGCTCAGTTGGTTAGAGCGTCGCACCGGAATCGCGAGGTCACGGGTTCAAACCCCGTTGAAGTCCTGAATTTTTCGGGCTTCTCTACGCAATTGCAAAAATTGCGTTTCTAACTGCGAAGATCATAGCTTCACTTGATAAATACAAAAGGATGTAAAAGCGGTCGCCATTTATGAAAGTGGTCAATTAAGTATTAAGTATTTATTCTTACTTGAGAAGAAGCATTTGGGGGACATTCTGCGACGTTAATTGCATGGTCTGTATCGCGTGACACGAGTGATGTTGAAGTTGTGGACATCCAATTGTTTGCAATGTAAGTGTAATAAGGCAACCGAGTCTTCTTTTTAAGCCAGATTGAAAACCAATGGATCATGAATATACATTTACATGTGCAAACGAAACTTGGTTGATTTAAAATGTAAATATTTTTTCAGAGGCCTAGTGATTAAGGACACTGTTCGACTATTATTCGCTAAAAAGTCACTTTCCATATTGGAAGACAAAACTTGGTCAAGACATTGAACTGATTCAGTTTGTCCCTTGTAACTCTGCCTGGATTAACCACAAACGGCCCTGAAACTTCTTCATATTAAGCCTAAGATTGTGTTAAGAATGGACATTTTTTAATCACGGCATTTCTCCATTGTAACTTTCGCTAACTTTGTTCTAACCTGTTACGAATAAAATGAATAAAATTGATTGCATGAAATCTTCACTGTATTCGTCTGTTTTTGCAGTTGACGAAACCTACGCCGTATAAGCCTCTTTATTATATAGACAGGAGTGTTTTACTGGAAAATACACCACCCATAAAATCCCGAATGCCTATTTGCTTCTGGTGTGCAGCACTTTCTTGCAGACCGGCTGCAACGAAAAATCTAGTAAGTCACTTTACTGGGTTCTCTGCACTAAAATCAGTAACAGCAGGCAGGGGAGATGTATAACTTCACCAGCGTCAACGGCACTACTCAATTGACGTTTTCCGGCGTCCAAACATGGCACTAAGCGCTTTGGACAATTTTTCATCGTGTAATCTTTGCTTATGTTTTAGAATTCGAAGTTGCTCTTGCACTGCAGAATTGCATGGAGCAAGTGTCAAAGCCTGAAAGAAAAAATAAAATAATAAATAAAAACGTAAACAAAAGAAAACAGGGACAAAGCAGAGGAAACGTTAGACTAATCGTGAGTAAGACTTGAATCATCGACTTAATTCCAACAGTTATTTTGAAAACTGGCAGATATTTTAGCGCCCGTTTGCCGTGGAAGAACGTTAAGGAAAGACAAACATTGCTGAGCAGGAGAGAAAAGCGCCCATGCAATGGAATAACAAGAAGGACACAGGCAACTCTTGGTATTTGAGTGCTCTCCACAGAGACTTCTCAAGAGGAACGTCGGAAAGTTAAATGCAGCAGTTACTGTATCTGATAACAGCAAAACTGAATTTTCACAAAGAACTATATTGTTTCTCATACATTAGGTGTTCTTAACAAGGTAACGGCAACTTGAGCCTCGTCCACACTATGCCGGATAAATTTGAGAACGAACTTTATTGTTACGGTTAGGCCTTCCGTCCATACTACAACGCACATATCCG
>NC_090885.1:10205877-10225877 GCF_036669925.1 Montipora capricornis | reverse complement strand
GTGTAATTACTTCGACTTTTGATTGGTTTACTGGATTGTCTCCGTGCTTTTTGATTGGCTAAAGTAATTACTTTGGTTCTGGTTTTACGACTTGATTGAAACTCGCTCTATTGTTGAAAATTGGAAGAAAATGATTTTTTCGTATTGGATGTCAAACTGGGCGTCCATTTAATGGGCCATTTCCGCGTTCATGTCTGCCTCCTCTTCAAAGCGAGTGTACGTGCAAAGTTTTTGTTATGGTGATTACTTCTACTTTACATATGAATGAAAACTTCACACTTAGATTCGCTTTGAAGAGAAGGCAGATATGAACTCGAAAATGGCTTATTGTTTGCGTTTCTGGACATAAGTGAGGGTCTTCGTGAGCTTTAAATATTAAACCAATCGAAATTCGTTTTGTGTTAATTTGACAACATTTATAAATGTCGTATATATTCATTAAAAATAAGTTGAAATTGTAAAAAAAGACGCATGTAACAGGCATTTTAAAAGTAAGGATATAAAAATGAGAAAAAAAAACAAAAAAAAATCCAATCTGTGGTTAAAAGCCGTATTTGAATCTAGAGCATCCACAAGCAAATTCAACATCTTAAAGCCACTGATGTTTCACGTTGAAATTAACTCTTAGCTAAAACTTGTGTGCAACGGAGATGCGAAACAAGTTGCAGGTCAGGCATTGTACCGTGTAACATGGTCGGTTTCGTGAAACTTTTTTTGAACTTCCGTTGCGAGAAAAGTTTCAAGAAAAATAGAACCACCTACTTCTGCAACGGTGGCAGCAATCGCAGTGGTGATAAAAACAGGAGTTTCACCGTGTAACAACACTTTGTGAAACTGGTCTCGCTCAATCTTGTTACGCTACCCTGCGTAAGCCAATCAGAAACCGGCTAAGGCCATGGAAACAACACTTCGACATCATTTTCAACGTTATCGAACGAGTTTCGACCTTTTATGTCACACGATGCAACGCCTTCTGAAACTCGTTTTGCCGCGCCCTTTCACACAAGTTTCAGCTAAAAGTTTCAACGTGTAACAGCGGCTTAAAGGACGATGCCAAGCCACCTCCTTTCCTGTTCCTGTTTTAATCCACTTAAGAATCCCTTCACAGGGGCACCCAACGATAATTTTTGGTGAACTTTGTGTTCGGGAGAGTCAAACTATTCTAAGAATGTCGGTTCTAGGTTGCAAAACAGCTCAATATTTCTCTACTAAGTCATTTCCTAAAAGATTCGTTACCAGGAAAAAGTACACCCTTACGTTTTCGGAAGGGATATTTGTGCAATTTTTGGCATTTGAAAAGGTCACCTAGCAGTTTCGGATGAGGAAATGGTCGGGTTGGAAGTCCTTAGAAGGTAACGTTCAGCTAGCAATTTCTGAAATGAAGATATCGGTCCATAAAATTCTCGGACACTTCAGTTTTCAGCTAAGATATCCGAACAGATCAAATTTCTCTAGGTGATAAAAACATCTCTTTAGACAGTTTAGAGCCTAGAAATCTCACTCAAAGGCTTTCGGCTTAATTTGCTCGTTGAGTGCCCTTGACTTCAGTTTACTTGCAAGTGTCGCATCAATACATAACAAAAGCTTCACAACCACTTGCCAATCAATACACTGTTAAATTGACAGTGTGTGAACTTACCTGGCCTCTTCTGAAGAGAGCCTTAAGATTTGTGGGTGACATTGCAAGTACCTATAAAGGAATAAACGCGTGGTCAGACCCATGGAACTACAGCAACAATAATGAAGGGTGAAAGGAGACACAGGTGGCAATAGAAGAGAAACAATATAAGTGAATAAAAACACGTAGTAATCGTTACAATGAACATGGCTGATCCAGTCATATTTATGGGTGTGTCTAAATTGTCGTAATGTCACAGGCTCCTTGCCTATCCGTTTTGGACGATGTTTTGCATTGAAGAGGACTTTGCGATTGCATATATGAGTGGATCCCTTTCTCCTTCTAGTTCAGTAATAAGTCAAATGATTATCACTGCTTTGCTACGTTTTACGGCACATTAAACTGAGAGCTTCAGAAGTACCATGGAGAAAATGGCCAATTATGTTCACTTTTACAATGTAGTAGAGAAACGAAAAACATTCCTATGCTTGAAGACGTTAGTAACTTTGACGTTAAAAAGTGGTCGACCTCAAGCACTTTTTGCACCCATTCAAAGCACAATAACTGTAAGGCAAAAAAATCATGTAAACTAAACTTAAAATAAATGCAGCATAATTGAAAAAGAATACTATTCAATACCCGATGTTTCGACGTTCCTGGCTTAAGTGTCTTCTTCAGGGGTGATCTACAGTATAAAGCTGTTTTCTGGAGCTAAACTAAACTTTTCCACAAAATACTGGAGGGCATGACCTTTAAGTCATTATAAGACAAGCTGCAACAATTACTTAACAATAAAATATTTCTAACCTTTGTACAGTTTTCAGCAACAAATTCAAACTGTTCAAGCTTTCCCTGGCATGCTGCTAAATTTGGGAGGCACGACACTCTTAGTTGTTCAAACTCATCTTTGCTATCCTCAGGTAATTTGTCACCAATTAAGATCAGCTGCTTAAGAGCCTGGCTATACCGTCTGGATGCACTAAGCCAATTGCTGGCCTGTAAAAGATGTGAAGACGGATGCAAAGATTTTTGTTTTAATGTCATTATTTTATTGATTTTTGTATTTGGGAGCTTTGCATTACTTTTACTAATGCCAAGAAGCTACATGTATTTAAATGGAAGGCTATAATTTTATTGCTTATCACCTCTGATGTAATGTAATGTAATGTAATGTAATGTAAATCTTTATTTAGACACGGAGAATCATCAGTTAAGTTAATAATTAAAAATTAAAACTTGTACAACTGCTTTACATGATTGCCGTGTGGGAATCCGATATCTCAGATACTTTCTTAATACCCCGTTTAAACTGCCCAATAGAACAAACGCTTTTTAAATCTTGGGGCAAGTTGTTCCACAAACAGGCCCCGCTGTAGCAAAACCTTCGTTTTAAGTAATTAGTATTTGGCTTGGGCAGCGAAAGCTTTCCTTCAAGATTTCTCAGGTTATAGTCATTAACGTGGCGTTCAGTGAAGAGATATGGGGCAAGTTCATTCAATGTTTTATACATAATTAAAGCTTTCTGCTTTTTACGACGAAGAGACAGCTTCTCCCACCCAAGCATCGCGAGAAGGAGGTTGGAGCTCGTATCAAAAGGTGATTGCGTAATTACTCTGGCAGCGCGATTTTGTAATTTTTGTAATTTGTCACTCAAACAGACACTCATACTATCCCAAACCGGGCTGCAGTAATCAAAATGTGGTAATATTAAAGCATTATAAATTTGAATTGCAACATCCGTCGGAATAAAAGGTCGTACACGTTTCAATCCACCAATGGCTAAAGAGACTTTCTTGTTTATCTCGTCAACGTGTTTAGACCAAGAGAGTTGTGCATCAATGGTAAGACCCAGAGATATAATATGGTCAACTCTCTTGATCGTCCTGTAATCGATACTTATATTAATCTCCTCACATTGGGTATTCAATCTCTGCCTAGATCCGATTATCATTAGCTCATTTTTGGCCACATTTAAACTTAATTTGTTGGCTCTCAGCCAACAGGTAAGATTGTTAAGTTCAGAAGTCACTGATCAACAAAATTTTCTCTGAAATCATCCCAAATGTATTGTGTTGTTTTTAGAAATTTGCATTGAACATTCACTTTTTTATTCACATTGAAAGATGGGAAAAGCGGTCATAGTTTGATTCATGACCAAGCAATGGAGGGGAATGGACCCGATACCGGGTTGACATCACGTATTACTTTGCATCGCTGTTTTCAAAGTACTATCACAATGCACAGCAGTAGGTGACGTCAACCCAATAATAAACCCACTCCTCTTCCTTGTATGGTCGTACAATGTAGATCAAATTACATGTCAACCATTTTTTTTTTCCACTTTTATGAAGAGTGACTTTGAAGGAGAGTCTTTAGCACACCAAAGAATTAGTGTTAACTAAACAAGTGAAGAGAATTGTTGAGAGGAAAGGAATGTTTGAGGTGATAGACACTTTAATCATTAATTGGCAGTGGTAGGACCCTTTTGTCCTGAAATATTATTTGTCAAATCAAGTAAAATGTTTGAGTGTAATAAACAAATGTTGAGCAAAATTAGACAAAAAAACTACAATTTTATATGGAACTTTATTCATGAGCCTTTCAACTAGGATTCAAGGAGGCGGGAGTGGTGAACTGAAGCAAAAATAAATGGAATGACAGGCAAACATTTGTAAAGAAGAGTAGGGAGAAGATATGAAGGAGGTGGGGACGGGAGGGAAGAGGAAGAGAGAAGAGTTAAAAGTTGTTTGGCAGGGAAAAAGGGAAAAAAACGATAAAAAACTGTAGAAACATTAAGCATTCTGAATTGAGCTTTAGTCAGACATTAATTAATAGGGTTAGCTAGGGAAAGTTTAATTCTAATAAATACATATTATACCTTAAAGCAGTCTGTTCCTTTGGCTTTGTGGTGCTTTGCAACTGTATGTGCTAATCTCACGCTTGTACTTGTTTCACCAGTGGGCACGGACGTGAGATAAGCACAAGCATAAGCTGAATCGAAGACTACCAGTTCTTCGTCTGCCATTTTAGGATAGTTCCAGATCTTCTCCGACGTTATTGCGCTTGCTCATTGCCTGATGTTCCTTGCTTGTTTCACGTGTGGGAACGTCCTTTGCTTATGCTTGTGCTTGCGCTTGTGTCTATCGTACAAGTGGGAAGCGGGCTACATAATATGCTTTATTTTAATTCAGTTTGAACACAAACCAAAGCAAATAAATGAAGTAGTCGATCTCCATTCATTACTCTAAAGAAATCTTACCTTATTATCCTGACATGTAAACTCTGATCGCAGTTGTGCTGAGCGTTTCCATAATCATTGGCAAAATTATTTGTGTCAGTTAATAGACAACATTTATTTCTCTTTTGTACAAAATGTAGCTACTTACAGCGATTATCAGTCACACGCACCATTCAACGGCGTTTTTCCATTTTTCGAAACTGAATTGATTGAATGAATTGATTTCTTCACACCAACTAAGCATGGTGGTTTGCTATAACTGGACAATTCTTGTTAACTGTTTGTGCATCTCACGGAAACGCCCTTAGGCGTCTTGTTGGATTTAACACAAAATACCTTTAGGCAGAGGGCATAATTCATAATTCGATAAGCCACGTAATTTTTCCTCTAGGTAAACATTATACCTGGAATAAATAAACAAAAGACTTTCGTGCAATCTTTGAATAACATATCGACTCTTCACAGCTGCTTTCACAACGCACCTAGTCATACCTCGCAAAATATATGGGTTATTGACGAACCCTAAGGTCAAGATGGCTGGGTATTGGCCAAATTCTTTTGCGTGTTTCGTCTCGGTCAAACAAGCTTGGTCAATAAAGGACCAAAAATGATCTTTGATCTTGCGGGAACAAGCGAGAAATTAAGAGCCGGCAAGATAGCTCCATCTTGCCCGCTTAGGTAGCCCATCACAGCGCGGAATTTGGTTCATCTTGCCCACTCACGGAGCTAGTCGTACAAAAAAATACCGTACATCAAAATAACCTCTTGTGTGTAAAGATATTCGTAATGAGATGGTAATGAGATGGGTAGAAAATTGAGAAAAAAATCAGCTATAGTAGGTTAGAGTGACTGCCGATGGTTTGAAATGCTGTGGGAAACTGGAATGACTAATTTACGAAATGAAATTATATATAATTTGTCAAAGCTAAGGAACTGGCCACTCCATCTGAAAACTCCATCTGACTCAACCAGGGCAAAACTATATACCTAATTGACTCTGTACATTCCACCATGCACATTGCATTTCTTTAAAATCGTATGCAATTCGATTTTCACAAGCATTTTGTTGTATAATGAGATCCAACTCTAGTTTCACATATTTAAATTAAAAGTCATGAGTGAAAGCCGTCATTCTAACCTTTTATCGCTGATTTTTATTCTCCGTTTTTAGAAGGTGATTAGATTACGTGTTAGGGCCATGACAGTGGTTTATGAAATGTCCTCAACATGTAACCGCGCACCGGTGGCTCAGTTGGTTGAGAACCGGGCTGTCACGCGGGAGGTCGTGAGTTCAAGTCCGGCCGGACCAACACTCATGGTCTTTAAATAACTGAGGAGAAAGTGCTGTCTTTGTAAGACTTTCAAGTCTTCTCGGGTAAGGACTATAAGCGGAGGTCCCGTCTCACAACCCTTGGGTATATGTAAAATCTGTGGTACGTTAAAGAACCCACACACTATTGGAGAAGGCTAGGACATGGAGTTCCCGGTGTTGTGGTCTGATCTATGGATATAGGGGTTAGGTGTCAATTGGGACGAAAAGTTCTGTTCCTCTCCCCTGCCATTCCATGAATTGTGGTGAATAAATTAACACGCCTCACTTCAAGGGGGAAGAGTGAGTCATAACCATTTCGTGAAATCGAGTATAGTGAGGGGGCGTGATACATGAACTTTATTTCAAATGCAAATTACCGATCTCCTAAGTATCACATAACCAATGGAAAGTTTTTTGTTTTTTTTTCTACATATGTAGATCTATGAACTGAGAAACTTTCTTTTGTTATTTCCGCAATCTGTCAACCTTCAACCCCCATGACTACCTGTAAAAAAATAACCCGCAATCACTTTTTTCAGGTTTTCACAATGAATGCACTGTATCTGCGTCATAGATCTTATGATTTAAGGGAGTCAGCGGGAGAGTCTCGCACACCCTTCTCTCAACCTTTTGCTTGTGGACTTGGCCACGCCATTAATGACATCACTCGACAACTTCTCATCTCTTTCCGTCTTGTCTTCTTTATGAACGTGCTTGGGCTCTCTGCCACAAATTGCGGCTGGTTGATTCTTGAAAAGCAGTTGGTTCACACTGTCATGTCGCCTGTTTGTGCGATCTTGGTGGACAGAATCCGCGTTCCATTTCTGTCCCGAAAGCTTGGAAAAAGAAAGTCTTGGCATTTGTGTGCGACGATTTTGGAAGCAGTATTTGTCCCGCTGTTTTTTACTCCTTGCTACCTTTTTCAACGTGACAATGGACAAGAGCGGTTGCTGATATACTTTGGAATATTGAACGTCATTTTGGGTGTCGCCGGCAGCTTATTGGATATTTCTCATTTGTCTCTTATTCCATTCATTGCTAAAGATGAAATGGAAGCAGTAGAATTGAGCGCATGGAGGTTTGTACATCATCATTTATCTTTAAGGCTGATTGTTAAGGCATTCTGCTAGTATGTAGGAACATGCGTACATAGTTATTTTACCAGTCCCCATTCGGGGATTTTCAGGGGCAATAAAACACAATCAAGGAAACTGCAGAAGAAAACAATAACAATTGTTCAGAATCCCAACTGGCCGGAGGCAAACCATTTGGCTATTTACTAGTACAGCCGAGAAGTTGAACCAGGGACTACCAGGATCAATTCAACGAGTGGTCAGAGAGGGTCTTGAACCGTCAAGGAAAGCGCCCTAACTATTGGGCCGCACTGCCTTCGCATGGCCTGGGGGCGGCTCCCATGGGCCCCCAGTGCAGCAAATCATCGATGCACTTTTCTATCATCCTCTAGGATTTAACTTCCTTTCCTCCTTTTTTTTTCGGAATCCACTCCTTACACTTGATATTCATAATAACGGTCAAATCACAAGTTTTAAAGTGTTAACTAAACACGCAATTTTCCATTTTAGGACTGCTTTTACCTACTTGAGTGGTATTTCGACCTGTGCTGTGGCTTGGGTAATATTTGGCCTAGACTCGAAAAGTCAAATTTCTGAAAACAGTTCCAAGGATTTCATGGTAAAGTAGTTTGTGTTCAGTATTTATCATACTTTAATGAAAAAACTGTATGGACATTTTATTATGTTATGATGGTTAAGGGAATGGCCCAACAATAAGAATGGTTCCATACCATCGGGGTCAGAAGTCATAGAGTAGGGGGCATTGGGGTTTTTGACAATTTAACATTTAAAATGATCATTTGTCTTTTCGCCACAGAAGTCAAAATTTCTTACCCATGGTCTTGAATACAGCTCTTTCCTTCGAAAGGTTTTGAAAACAAAGTAGCTTTTGCAACCCATATATTGTGTAAGGTTGGGGTGTTTTTTATTAAATAGGTAGAAATCAGGAATGGTATCCTCTGAAATTCAATTTTATATACTTATATCCCTTATTCTTCAGGTAATGACTGCAATATTGGTAGGAATAGGGGTTTTGCTTGCTCTGATATTTCATGTGGGGACTTAAGAGCTTCTTTACAAGGACGCGAATCCCGGCATCCCATTGAGGAAATTATCGACCCTACAGGCAGCAAATTTCGCGGTAAGTCTGGGCTTAGTCTATACGCTAATTTGCTTTAGCTTGAAAACCCGCTGCCATATTTCACTGAATCCGTTCTTTTTTGCCTAGTTAGTAAAGCAGAATGCCTATGTACAGATTACCTGTAAAAAAGTAATCAACTATTTAAGGCAAGACAGCCAAGATCCATGGCATGATCTTAAGGATGAATCCATAGTCTGATTTGCCATGACATGTTGTGATGGTTGGTTCTCGACCTCCAATAGTTATTCCCAAGGGAATTTCAGTACTGTTTTGTCTTCTATCAACTCTTCTTAAAACCGATGTTTTATTTGTTGAGTCCTAAAGTCCTCTATTACTGAAACAATGGACATTAATATTTAAACTTGGTCATTACCAAAACTGAACCTTTGTTTGTAATGTGGTTATGTTTTGAGAAAGTAGTTGTTCGCGGATCTAGGTAACGAGAGTGGTAAACGGGCGATTTCATAGACATTTGCTTTATTTAATTCCCATTGTGAATCGCATTTTCCTTCCTTCTTAGAGTCTAACATCTTTCATTCCTTCGGACGCTGATCGAGAATTGATGACCCGTCATGAAACAGGTTGGGTGTCTAATTGTAAAAAAATGTACATTTATTTCAAGAAAGTCACAAAAAGTTCACTTGGAAAGACCTCAATTGTTGGACAAAGTGAAAAGTGAAGTTTGAAAAAGAAAGTTAAATAAGTTAAAAAACTTTCATCATTCAACGTTTGTTTGTCTGGGCAAGCTATTATACAACCCACACTGAGCAAATTAGTTCCCTCTAACACAACAGATCTTGTTCTTCAGGTGTCTTACCCTTTTGCCCTCGTTTTGAAAACAGTTCCAAGATTTATTGGATTTATTGTCAGTCTACGTAATTTAATATCCCTTTTAAGGTAGCTCTTGCCGAATTCCACAATTCTGGGGCAATCTCTTATCAGAACGAATAACTCTGCGTCACTGTATCACGTAGCGGCAATGTTATCGTATCATATAAAACACCAATAAATTGCTTAACAATATGCAGTTGTTAATGTGACATAATAGATTACCATTGAAACAAAAAAGCCATCTAAAAACACCTCTTATTTTGCCTTTAAACGCTCATATTAAAATGAACATGACCTCTAATTTTCATTGCTGGAGAGTAATTGGAAGGATAAGGCAAAAATTCTCTGCACAATTATAAAATTCCCTTGAGCGAATTCAGAGTTACCAAATTTTCTAACTGAAAAGGTAGCTATGAATCAACTCCTATGAACTTTTCAGAGAGTTTTATCTTAGCCTGCTAATCTTGTTAAGCAATGCGGATTGGTGATTCAATTGACACCATGGCATTTTCTTTAGGTAAAACAGTGTTGTACAGTGAATCGTTCAAATAAGTCATTTACTCGTAGTTGTTAAAATTAGTGTGAGCAACCTTAATATTTAATGACGAGGCCATCAAAACTAGCTGCCATGTACAGAAATTAGTCCACTAGCTCTTTGTCGTTCTAAGAGGAGGTTTAGGACAAATGGTACTTTTGAATGTTTCTCCCATTTATTGACCGTCCGGGACTTGAACTCGGAAACCCTGAATTTCAAGTCGGCCACTCTATGCCTGGATAATAATCTGGTGCTATAGCAACAGACTTGTTAAATGAGGCTAAGCAGTTTTTAAAACAGAGATGATAAGGCAAAATTTATGGGACTACGACCGGCTATGAAACGAAAGAAATTTCATTGTTACAAGCCTAAACTTCTTTGTTGTATTACAGGATTAAATACTGAGACCACCAAAGAGTGGGATTGTCCTTCGCACAAGATCGCTCTTGTTAGTTTCTGCGATTGGATCCGATGGAAAACCATCAGAATCCAGCATTACCGAAGAAGAACGATGTTCAAGAAGAAAATCTTTCACCAAGCAATGTTAACTCCGCTGGCGTTAACAATAGAGGTTTCTCTGGTAGTATAATGACACTGAATTCAGGTGCTGATTCGAATGATAAAAACGTCGACAAAGTTCCAGCACCCATCAACGTACCAGCTGTCTCACTAGAAACCAAGGGCGTTTCTTTACCCGAGACTACGGCAAACAGCAAGCCTTTTATTATTTCACGGGACTGTGAATCCGCTCTTCCAACACGAACACATGCAAATAGAACTATACGAGAGTGGCTCATTGATCCTCGCTTATACATGGTAAGTATGGGTTTAATTGGGTGACAGCCAATGAAGACACAGAATTGAGTTCACATGTATTTCCTCTGCCGTGATATCAAAATGAAGTTCAAATGTTACCTTTTTCGTTATTAGTTTTCTTAATCTTAATTACAGACTGGACCATTGTAAAATTGAGATTTAAGCCTACTAAGTATACATTATTTTGATGAATATGAAAATGTATGCATAGTACCGCAAGGCGTTTGTGATATGTACCCAAGATGCAGCGTAGTGTCAGTACGTTTTCTCCACGTGCTCTCCGTCAACGTGGCCGTCACGATTCATTAAGTGTTCTTCACTATCAACGCGAGCTAATCAACTTATCACAAGCTAATTTCACAAGCCATCTCAAGAATATTCCAAATTGCACTCGAAATTATGGAATTACCTATACTAAAAAAAATGAAACAGTTTATACACCAACAGCTAATATCACTTCTTATTAAGGTGATTCCTCAGTATTGCATTGCGCATCCCTACTGCGCACGATTTTTGCGTCATTAGCGCGCGCAAATTAGCGCGTGCACGTACACAGCGAAAGAAATTTCCCTCAAGCTAAGCTCGATAGCGAAATAAATGCTCATTTTCTTTTAAACGAGCATGGTGACCTGTATTTTTTATTGCAAAATAATAGTGTGCATATTGTGCCCCTTAATTTAAAAGAAAACTAAAAAAAATTATCGGAAGCAAAAAAAGATCTAGGCGAAAGCATGTTGGAACCCGTTACTCTGTGATACAAATTATGACCGCAAAAATAACGACTCTACGAACGCTTTACGTCCACGTCGTTTCAAATAGTGTTATGTTTCCACAAATTTTATATAATATTGTTCTATATGCTCGACATTTTCTACGTCTTAAGTTTTTTTCCGAGTATTACTTTTATAAACTACCTATCGAGCTACCGCAAAATGTAACGTGGACCGATGAATAATGCGCCTAAATAGCACGAGTACAAGCATAAATTGGGTAAGATTGGCCCATCATATCTCTTAAGCGAGAATGGTGACCTATCATTTTTATTGTTTTTTTCGAAACAGTGCTTGGTAGAGAACATTCAGGGAAAGTTTTAAAAAAATTCATCGGGAACTTTAATTTCTGAGGAATCACCTTAAACGCAAGTGAGTGCGTGAACACGTTACTGTTCGTCAAACTATTGTTTTGTCGTCTATATCATCGAAAACTTAAAATTTAAAAGCCTGAAATGGTGGGAAGTGCACTTACCGGTGTTTCGTTTTCAAATGTTTTCATTTGCTTGATATCGTTGCTTGATAAAATAACATCTAAAGGAGCACGCCTATATCGCGGAAACTGAAAGCGAACTGGATCAATTCAAACATCGCTTTCTCTCTTTTAAGTGGCATTTTCCTAAACTCTATTTTACCTTTAAGAATGTTGCCCGGTTTAATATGACAATCATTCAACATACGATAAAATCCTATTAATGCAGGAAATTTAGTGCGACAGTCTTACCTAACTCATGGAACACCGCTATCAACAATTTCAGCCCTGGAGGCAAAACTGTCTGGTCTGGCACCGGGTCTTTTTAAGCGTTTCAGTTGCCAGCAAGGAGTCCTTTAATTTTTTCATATCAAAATTACTTTACAGAGCAAGGGCCTCGGTTTAAAACTTGACTTTTCTCTGAACAACAAAACGTTTTAAACGAATAGTTCAATTTTTCCACTGGCAAATCCGTAACTTATTTACAACCTTGTCCTACAGCTTTTATCAGTCTTTTCAGTTAGCATCAGTGGCGGATATACTTATCTCTGATTCTTTCATGTCACGATATTCTTAGAGAAATTTATCATCCAGTTTACTTTGAACTTCAAACGGCAAAAGGCAAGCTGTTGCTTGCTATCGTGTAAATGCACAAATATTTGTCCCTTTTAAAAGCGTCGCAGGATAACTGCAGCTAACTGCTACGAACTCGAACGAGTTATTTGATTTGCCTTGAATATGCGTCCAATTTTAGCCTGACGTTTGAAGTTTTCAATAGTAAACGACTGTAAAGAGATATAGCATCGCGTTTGCGGGAAACGACATTCTTCTGCTTGTCATACAAGCTTGAATAATCTCATAATTCTAACTTCTTTTACTCCTTTGAGAAGTTTCTTGGTATCTAGAGCTAACAGGCAACAAAGTAGCTAACATCATAAGAGTTTCTTTCAGTTTTGGCACTGCTGAAAACGCCAAAATTCAGATTGACGTTTGCTGTTTGCTTTCAATGTTTCTTCCGTCAAAACAGACTAAAATTCACAGATTTGAAACATGTCTATCACATAGTGATCCGAGTTTCTTGTGACTACTAAATGGAACAAGAAAATGAATGATATATTTGTTGTCTTCCGGCCAGAAGAAGCGGCAATATCTGTTCGTTAGTAAGAAAACCCCTTCCAACCTTTCTCCTCGTAGAATTTTGTCCTCACGTGTTTCGAGATTTCATCGCCGTAAATTCCCAAAACGACATCGGTAGCAGGTGGTCGGCCGAGAATGAAGTTGTTAGCGGCCATAATGTGGCTTATGCTAGACTGACTCCCGGCCACGGATAACACAGTACTGTTGGTGTTCATGTTTGTTGTGTTTGCACGACTCCTGCATAATATTCGGAGCTTTTTTGCCTTCTTGTTTCTCTTGTATAGCAAATATCCAGCGAGAACGAGTAGAAAAATTACCACAGACCCAATAACAGAGAAGAAAACAATGTTGAAGATGTATCTTCCTGTACTGTCTTTGCAACTAAAGAGATCCGACATTTTGAAGGCCTAAGTTTCCTCAAACTTCGAGTCTTGAATCTTGCTGCTTTGCAATCGAGTTTTGAGTTTTCCTTATCGAGACAAATCAAGCCTTTGGCGATCTGTAAGAATGAAAATCATAATCTCGTTAAGCGGCAGCCACCAAGCAATATTCAACCTGTTGTGCAATGAGTTAGGCTCGATCATTAACGAAAAATAAACTATGAAAAAAGTAAAGTCCATTTATTTTACCGCTGCGTTTTAATGTGGTGTTGTTGAGAGGGTATCTGTCCGCATATCAAAAATAAAGCGTTATATTTTGACAGGTTTAATGATGGTTTGATATGAAGTAGATAAAAATAGTTTATTTGAATAATTCAGCACTCTAGGTTTTTGCGGTCTTTGCGGACACATCACTGGACTCAACAATGTAATTCGTGCTTGAAATTAAAAAAATCTTAGTTTACATCTCCTGAAGCCAGATTAGTTTTAAGTCAATGAAGAAGTTGCTAGTTTACTTAAACAATAATATCCGAAAACTATCTATCTCAATTTTGATTATCGCCTAGCAGGTAAAAGACTAATGGCAGCTTCAGTAGTATTTTGGCGTCTGAATAAAGCTGGAAAAATATTAAATTTGAGAAAATAGTCTTTTCCAACGGTTTTTCAGCACAAACGTCAATATGTCAGTTAGCTTATGCGGTGGCCGTTTAGTTGAGGGTGGGGCTTATTTTTAAACATACAGCTCTCACCACATTTTTGCAGGAGATAAAGACCAAACGAAACAGGGTCACATGTATTCCAAATACAGTATTGAGAATTATACTTAAAAAGGAAGATGTTTCCACTGTTGTTTAAAAAAACCTTTTTATTTCGGTCTACAGTGTTCAAATACCATCGCTCTGTTTTAAACAGGCGTCTCATTGATGTTAAAATGGCTCAGCGGATTTCGAGGGTCGCCCTACGGTTCATGAAAAACGTGAATTCAGCGGCTGTCGCACTAAGGCAACGTTTACACGAAAGCAGTTTTACATCTACACGGTTCCATGACTTCGAAACCGCGTCAAAATCGATGCGGTTTGGAAGTGTTTACACGAAACCGTTTTCGCCAGAAAATTAAAGATCGAGATGTTATAAGCGAGTGCTGCACGATATGTGCTAAATTCACTACATGTATTTTGAATCGAACAATGCAAATTTCGCACCAAAATAGTGACCGTATTCAAATCGATGTGGTTTCACTATTTACACGACCGATAAAACCGCATCGTTTTGAAAACGCTCCACTTTTGGCAGCGGTTTCAAATCGACACGGTTTCGATGTGTAACTGAAACCGCATTCGTGTAAACGCTGCCTAATCTTTGTGTCTTTGGCCACGGAAATATTTAAAGATTAATGAATGGTTTCCGTTACAAGACTTTTTAAGTTCTTTCCGAATTTATGTCGGCAGAAAAGTCTCGATAGCTTCATGGCAGATTCCGCAGTAATTAAGATTACTAAATCCGAGAAACGGTATCACAAAGAATTGAGGATTCTTTTTTTTTTTTGTTGTTCCAAAACGACACAGGTTTAAGAACTTTTAAAAAATAAAGTATAAGAAATGTTTTAGCCTACACTAACGAAAATTGTAGGCGCTCTCAACATACTTGTGTTTAAAATTCTATGTCAAGAATTTCCTTGGAAAATTAGGACAAACACGATTTTTCGTATTCGGACTCTGCCTTTTTGTAGGTTGAAGGACTGGATTTCCTTATATTGTGCAATATTTCAACTTACCAAAACACAACCGTAGAAGGATCATACACGTAAGAAACCTTGTAATCAAATCTTTCGATATTCCTGTCACGGTTCTATCCCCACAAAACAGTTTTTCAACGACGTAGTTTTTCTTACCAATCCTTACATTGTTTGTGCTCATTTGTTGTCACAACGCAGTCGCTACGCTGCACTGCGATGTCCCTGGGTTATCGCTGATTTTTATTCTCCGTTTTTAGAAGGTGATTAGATTACGTGTTAGGGCCATGACAGTGGTTTATGAAATGTCCTCAACATGTAACCGCGCACCGGTGGCTCAGTTGGTTGAGAACCGGGCTGTCACGCGGGAGGTCGTGAGTTCAAGTCCGGCCGGACCAACACTCATGGTCTTTAAATAACTGAGGAGAAAGTGCTGTCTTTGTAAGACTTTCAAGTCTTCTCGGGTAAGGACTATAAGCGGAGGTCCCGTCTCACAACCCTTGGGTATATGTAAAATCTGTGGTACGTTAAAGAACCCACACACTATTGGAGAAGGCTAGGACATGGAGTTCCCGGTGTTGTGGTCTGATCTATGGATATAGGGGTTAGGTGTCAATTGGGACGAAAAGTTCTGTTCCTCTCCCCTGCCATTCCATGAATTGTGGTGAATAAATTAACACGCCTCACTTCAAGGGGGAAGAGTGAGTCATAACCATTTCGTGAAATCGAGTATAGTGAGGGGGCGTGATACATGAACTTTATTTCAAATGCAAATTACCGATCTCCTAAGTATCACATAACCAATGGAAAGTTTTTTGTTTTTTTTTCTACATATGTAGATCTATGAACTGAGAAACTTTCTTTTGTTATTTCCGCAATCTGTCAACCTTCAACCCCCATGACTACCTGTAAAAAAATAACCCGCAATCACTTTTTTCAGGTTTTCACAATGAATGCACTGTATCTGCGTCATAGATCTTATGATTTAAGGGAGTCAGCGGGAGAGTCTCGCACACCCTTCTCTCAACCTTTTGCTTGTGGACTTGGCCACGCCATTAATGACATCACTCGACAACTTCTCATCTCTTTCCGTCTTGTCTTCTTTATGAACGTGCTTGGGCTCTCTGCCACAAATTGCGGCTGGTTGATTCTTGAAAAGCAGTTGGTTCACACTGTCATGTCGCCTGTTTGTGCGATCTTGGTGGACAGAATCCGCGTTCCATTTCTGTCCCGAAAGCTTGGAAAAAGAAAGTCTTGGCATTTGTGTGCGACGATTTTGGAAGCAGTATTTGTCCCGCTGTTTTTTACTCCTTGCTACCTTTTTCAACGTGACAATGGACAAGAGCGGTTGCTGATATACTTTGGAATATTGAACGTCATTTTGGGTGTCGCCGGCAGCTTATTGGATATTTCTCATTTGTCTCTTATTCCATTCATTGCTAAAGATGAAATGGAAGCAGTAGAATTGAGCGCATGGAGGTTTGTACATCATCATTTATCTTTAAGGCTGATTGTTAAGGCATTCTGCTAGTATGTAGGAACATGCGTACATAGTTATTTTACCAGTCCCCATTCGGGGATTTTCAGGGGCAATAAAACACAATCAAGGAAACTGCAGAAGAAAACAATAACAATTGTTCAGAATCCCAACTGGCCGGAGGCAAACCATTTGGCTATTTACTAGTACAGCCGAGAAGTTGAACCAGGGACTACCAGGATCAATTCAACGAGTGGTCAGAGAGGGTCTTGAACCGTCAAGGAAAGCGCCCTAACTATTGGGCCGCACTGCCTTCGCATGGCCTGGGGGCGGCTCCCATGGGCCCCCAGTGCAGCAAATCATCGATGCACTTTTCTATCATCCTCTAGGATTTAACTTCCTTTCCTCCTTTTTTTTTCGGAATCCACTCCTTACACTTGATTATCATAATAACGGTCAAATCACAAGTTTTAAAGTGTTAACTAAACACGCAATTTTCCATTTTAGGACTGCTTTTACCTACTTGAGTGGTATTTCGACCTGTGCTGTGGCTTGGGTAATATTTGGCCTAGACTCGAAAAGTCAAATTTCTGAAAACAGTTCCAAGGATTTCATGGTAAAGTAGTTTGTGTTCAGTATTTATCATACTTTAATGAAAAAACTGTATGGACATTTTATTATGTTATGATGGTTAAGGGAATGGCCCAACAATAAGAATGGTTCCATACCATCGGGGTCAGAAGTCATAGAGTAGGGGGCATTGGGGTTTTTGACAATTTAACATTTAAAATGATCATTTGTCTTTTCGCCACAGAAGTCAAAATTTCTTACCCATGGTCTTGAATACAGCTCTTTCCTTCGAAAGGTTTTGAAAACAAAGTAGCTTTTGCAACCCATATATTGTGTAAGGTTGGGGTGTTTTTTATTAAATAGGTAGAAATCAGGAATGGTATCCTCTGAAATTCAATTTTATATACTTATATCCCTTATTCTTCAGGTAATGACTGCAATATTGGTAGGAATAGGGGT
This sequence comes from Montipora capricornis, assembly GCF_036669925.1. NCBI lineage: Eukaryota > Metazoa > Cnidaria > Anthozoa > Scleractinia > Acroporidae > Montipora > Montipora capricornis. The sequence continues at coordinate 10,208,316 of NC_090885.1, read as the reverse complement.
TTTGCTTGCTCTGATATTTCATGTGGGGACTTAAGAGCTTCTTTACAAGGACGCGAATCCCGGCATCCCATTGAGGAAATTATCGACCCTACAGGCAGCAAATTTCGCGGTAAGTCTGGGCTTAGTCTATACGCTAATTTGCTTTAGCTTGAAAACCCGCTGCCATATTTCACTGAATCCGTTCTTTTTTGCCTAGTTAGTAAAGCAGAATGCCTATGTACAGATTACCTGTAAAAAAGTAATCAACTATTTAAGGCAAGACAGCCAAGATCCATGGCATGATCTTAAGGATGAATCCATAGTCTGATTTGCCATGACATGTTGTGATGGTTGGTTCTCGACCTCCAATAGTTATTCCCAAGGGAATTTCAGTACTGTTTTGTCTTCTATCAACTCTTCTTAAAACCGATGTTTTATTTGTTGAGTCCTAAAGTCCTCTATTACTGAAACAATGGACATTAATATTTAAACTTGGTCGTTACCAAAACTGAACCTTTGTTTGTAATGTGGTTATGTTTTGAGAAAGTAGTTGTTCGCGGATCTAGGTAACGAGAGTGGTAAACGGGCGATTTCATAGACATTTGCTTTATTTAATTCCCATTGTGAATCGCATTTTCCTTCCTTCTTAGAGTCTAACATCTTTCATTCCTTCGGACGCTGATCGAGAATTGATGACCCGTCATGAAACAGGTTGGGTGTCTAATTGTAAAAAAATGTACATTTATTTCAAGAAAGTCACAAAAAGTTCACTTGGAAAGACCTCAATTGTTGGACAAAGTGAAAAGTGAAGTTTGAAAAAGAAAGTTAAATAAGTTAAAAAACTTTCATCATTCAACGTTTGTTTGTCTGGGCAAGCTATTATACAACCCACACTGAGCAAATTAGTTCCCTCTAACACAACAGATCTTGTTCTTCAGGTGTCTTACCCTTTTGCCCTCGTTTTGAAAACAGTTCCAAGATTTATTGGATTTATTGTCAGTCTACGTAATTTAATATCCCTTTTAAGGTAGCTCTTGCCGAATTCCACAATTCTGGGGCAATCTCTTATCAGAACGAATAACTCTGCGTCACTGTATCACGTAGCGGCAATGTTATCGTATCATATAAAACACCAATAAATTGCTTAACAATATGCAGTTGTTAATGTGACATAATAGATTACCATTGAAACAAAAAAGCCATCTAAAAACACCTCTTATTTTGCCTTTAAACGCTCATATTAAAATGAACATGACCTCTAATTTTCATTGCTGGAGAGTAATTGGAAGGATAAGGCAAAAATTCTCTGCACAATTATAAAATTCCCTTGAGCGAATTCAGAGTTACCAAATTTTCTAACTGAAAAGGTAGCTATGAATCAACTCCTATGAACTTTTCAGAGAGTTTTATCTTAGCCTGCTAATCTTGTTAAGCAATGCGGATTGGTGATTCAATTGACACCATGGCATTTTCTTTAGGTAAAACAGTGTTGTACAGTGAATCGTTCAAATAAGTCATTTACTCGTAGTTGTTAAAATTAGTGTGAGCAACCTTAATATTTAATGACGAGGCCATCAAAACTAGCTGCCATGTACAGAAATTAGTCCACTAGCTCTTTGTCGTTCTAAGAGGAGGTTTAGGACAAATGGTACTTTTGAATGTTTCTCCCATTTATTGACCGTCCGGGACTTGAACTCGGAAACCCTGAATTTCAAGTCGGCCACTCTATGCCTGGATAATAATCTGGTGCTATAGCAACAGACTTGTTAAATGAGGCTAAGCAGTTTTTAAAACAGAGATGATAAGGCAAAATTTATGGGACTACGACCGGCTATGAAACGAAAGAAATTTCATTGTTACAAGCCTAAACTTCTTTGTTGTATTACAGGATTAAATACTGAGACCACCAAAGAGTGGGATTGTCCTTCGCACAAGATCGCTCTTGTTAGTTTCTGCGATTGGATCCGATGGAAAACCATCAGAATCCAGCATTACCGAAGAAGAACGATGTTCAAGAAGAAAATCTTTCACCAAGCAATGTTAACTCCGCTGGCGTTAACAATAGAGGTTTCTCTGGTAGTATAATGACACTGAATTCAGGTGCTGATTCGAATGATAAAAACGTCGACAAAGTTCCAGCACCCATCAACGTACCAGCTGTCTCACTAGAAACCAAGGGCGTTTCTTTACCCGAGACTACGGCAAACAGCAAGCCTTTTATTATTTCACGGGACTGTGAATCCGCTCTTCCAACACGAACACATGCAAATAGAACTATACGAGAGTGGCTCATTGATCCTCGCTTATACATGGTAAGTATGGGTTTAATTGGGTGACAGCCAATGAAGACACAGAATTGAGTTCACATGTATTTCCTCTGCCGTGATATCAAAATGAAGTTCAAATGTTACCTTTTTCGTTATTAGTTTTCTTAATCTTAATTACAGACTGGACCATTGT
>NC_090885.1:10190877-10200877 GCF_036669925.1 Montipora capricornis | reverse complement strand
CGCTATGTTATGTTATCGTTTCTCTCAGGATGTTGTCACTTAAGTGACTACATAGTGAGACGTGACTACAATTAGGAAGATCATATAATCGACTACCATTAAGCTCACTCCGACGAAAACGCCACCTCAAAATATAACTTTGCACTATTTTTCAATCTTTAGCGATTATTCTGCAGTCTAGTTCACGTCGTACAATGTGGGCAAAGTGTCCTAAAATTAACCTGAACTGCACTGCTCTCAGCCAATCAGAATCGAGTAATTTTTTTTCCTGTATATTATTAGTATAGGTAATCACATGATTTCGAGTGCAATTTGGAATAAATAAGCAAGATTAAATTTTTTCAAAGAGCTATTAATATATACATGAAAAAATTTGAGATGGTTAAGCAGAAGAAACGCACGCGTATCACGCAATCAGGGAAAAATTGCGCCATAGTTGCGTCATCCAGGGCGTGCGCTTGATTTCAAAACAAAAGATTTGATTGGTTCTGACCAAACCCTATTGTATATTAGCCAATCAGAATGCTTGGTTTGTTGCCTCTTTTGGCACTGAATTCGAATTACCTCTGTTCTACATCGTATTAACTGAAAACTGCACTTCTCTTAACCAATCAGAGTGGAAAATTTTTTTTATTAGCTCTTTTAATCAATGATTATTACTGTTTTGTGGCGATGTCGTAGTCGTAGCCGTCGTCGTTTCCTAAACTCCCTATTGTTTTGTGACGTCGTCGTCTCTGTATCCTCGTTGAGTCAACCCTTTCCCGAATAAATTTATTTTTAGGAACAAGTTTTTCCCGCGAAAGTAATATATTTTAATTGACGCTGAGATAGCTCTGGTTTCGTTGGCTTTTACAACAGTGAACGTGCTGCATCTCCTAAGGGAGGCGTTGCATATATAAATCTACTCGGGAAAGGATTAACTCCTAGGCCAATTATGGGAGATAAAGGCTCTCCCTTGATGAGCCCCTACGATTATCTGTAAAGCATCCCACTCATCTACCGGCGCTAACATTCGTTATCTCCTAAACTACAATGTACCTCCAACGTATTACAATGGTCTCCTTCATTTTTGGCTTCAGTGGCACGGAATGCGCAGAGTGCGGTAACTATTTGCGTCTTGTGTTTTCTTTCGTGGCCATTGCCCTCTCAACTGCCAGTTCTTTGATTGTGTTGCTGCTTCACTGCATTGATGGGCTTCGAGAAAAGAGGTAAATTTTTCTTAGGGCAACTGAACGTCATTGCGTATTAGGTGGTTTTCAACCAATCTCTGGAGACACAGAAAATAATGCATTATGCTGCAATGTACAATAGTTGCCGGTGTACTAACAAAAGAAGCTAAAGAGAGAACTCTTTTTTTTTGTCCACCAACACGGCGGCGATGACGTAACGTGAAAACCACCAATTCGTATGTATATATATATATATATATTTTTTTTTTTGAGATATGAACACCGTTTGGGAGTTTTCTTGATATCCAGGAAATGAAGCACCAAAGCAGCTGTGTTGATTACCGTTCAGCGTGAAATACAATTCAGAGTCAATTTTTGTTCCTCTCTCTCCATTTTTCCCTTTCTATTTTTTGGATGACCTTTTGTTTTTGCCATGATCTTAGCTGGAGTGTTAAATTGAGCAATCTGGGTGAGTTTTCTTTCCTCTAATAACCAGCGGTTAAACTCAAAGGTAATAACATTTTCGGCCAGTCTTAGCCGTTTTTAATATATGCCAAGTAATATTCCTTGTTTGCCCAACAAATGCTCCAAGCAGTTTTCCTTCAAACACCCTCTCGAGTAGAATATAACGGCCATTTTGACCCAATGATGAGTGTGGACATCAATTGTTTTCTTAAACTGGGTAACCTAATCTTCCCGTTAGAAATTGTTACTTCCGTTAATAGATAATCTTTAATATTTTTTTTAACAGCTCCTCGACCAGTAAAGATTCAGAAAGTTCTTCGTCTTCTGAGAAAAGCTGAAGATCCTCGCCAGAGTTACAGCCATTCAAGATTAATTTCACTTTTAACAAACACACTCTTTTTCTTTTGAACACTTTTATATTTATTTTTCTTATTACAAAAATTAAGGAAAGTGCATGTTGACCCACAGGTAGCAGAATTGCTATTCGAGGCCGGTCAATCATCAATGCACTTTAGTTACATCATTAAGTAAAGAAAAATAAAATAAGAGTTAGACATTATTAAATTATAAGGAGATGCATAACTGGTAAATACATCAATAGTTGCATAATGTGTCAAGAAAGTATAGCAGCAGGTTAGGTACTAAAGCAATTGGATCAATTTGTTTAATTGTAACATCAAGATAAGAATCTTCATTACCCAAGATTTGAAATAAAGACTTTTTCATTGGTATTTTTTAAGAGGAATTCTTTGGTAAAGATTTAAGGACGGTGCCTACTATTGTTTTTGCGTAAACGTTCTGCGCATCTCGAGATACTCGGGTTTCCCATCGGTGTTGCTTACTAATACAGCGATATCTTTGCGCGGTTGGAAACTATCCGCAGAAAGTACATCTTAATAAGAACTCTTGGTATCCAAAAAGAAAATTGGGGCTAACCATGTATTTTTGAGATATAATTAAGCTTCAATTTGAGAAAGAACGGCATACATTGCTTTGTATTTTAAAGCTTTTTACAAGTATTATCCATCAATTATCTTTGAAAAATGCGTGCTTACCCCCAATTTTCTTTTTGGATTTCAAAAACACTTGTTAAGATCTACATTTCCTACAGTTGGTTGAGCAACGGGCTGTTACGCGGGAGGTCGTGAGTTCAACTCCGGCTGGACCAACACTCAGGGTCTTTAAATGACTGAGGAGAAAGTGCTGCCTTTGTAATTACATCTGCAAATGGTTAGACTCTCTAGTCTTCTCGGATAAGAACGAGCAGCCGGAGGTCCCGTCTCACAACCCTTCAATGTTTATAATCCTGTGGGACGTAAAAGAACCCGCACACTTGTCGTAAAGAGTAGGGCATGTAGTTCCCGCTGTTGCGGTCTGTCTTTTGTGGTGTATCATGGTTGGGAAGATAAATGCTCGGAGATATCAGCTACACCAAGTTACTCTAAAAATCCGAGGGTAAATAGAGATATATGATGATGATATGGAAGTTTTAGTCTAGAGCACTTTATACTAAAGAGCTGCGACTTGGATGATCGAGTATTGTAGGTATGAATGTGTGATGTTTTAGTAAATAGTTCACAATGTTGATTGGGGCACTCTGATTGTGCACGTCAAACATTAATTTGCTTACGACTTCATAATATATGAAAGTAACAGGCAGAATTTTTGCTTTGACAAACAAAGACGTCGGGAAGAATTGCAAGCGCTAGAGAGACACTGGGTCAACCGAAGCGTGCATTGAACAACTCCACACGGAGATTTGCCGGGGATATAACAATGTTAAAACCAGAAGCAGCAGCAAGCGACGCGATTAACCAATCAGAACCATACGAAATTTCACATAGCATTCTCAAAGCGCGAAAAAATTTGTGGTCTGTGACTGGCTTCCTACTTGTCGTCATTGGTGGGAAAAAAAAAGAGGCGAGGGATCAGGTGATTACTTTCGACAAGCAACTTAAAATTGCCTCACAAGGCAAGTACCCTGCCTTGCCGAAAAATATCGCTCCCGCTCCATTTTCTCCAGTAGGAGGCAAGGACATATCCAACTGTGGCTTGCTCACACGCACTTCATGGTGTTAGCGTAGAGGTTGCTCGCAGGCTATGTGCGTTTTTTGTCATATTGTTCAGTGATACAGCCGGCTGAGTGATCGCAAAATTGCAAAAAGCGCGATCAAAGAATCGCACATTTGCCCAAAGAGCGAGGTTGGTTTTGGTTTTGCTTTTTGATCGTTGACTGATTGAAGCCAATCACAAAGTGTAACAAAGGTAACCAAGTCTTCTTTTCACGGCGGATTGAAACCGATGGATCTTGAATGTACATTTATTTACATACTGTAACGTGCTGGAATAACCAAGAAATGTCCGCAAACAAGGCATGAATGAAAATAACTTCCGAGTACGATATAATGCACGCAACAAAAGTGTGACAACGAGCAGTTACCCTTTTTCACTATTATTTAATTAGTTTTACACTGTTACATTTACTCACTTAGGTTAAAGATTAACTGAAGCAGTTCGTAAAGCACGGGCTTACTGTCTTTCATGACCATTCAGGAAGTTGATCTTGATGAACTTCGAACTCCAAGTTCTACTGACTGTAGACAACAATTCTTGACCTTCTTGATTCACTGGATTCTTTCCACTCACTTGATTTTCTGTGTACACAAACCCTCACGAAGGTCTTCATAATAAACTCGGAACTCTTTGTCTTCTTCCCTTTTTGGCTATTGTCTCTTTCTTCTCTTTCTTCTCTCCGAATATAGCAAGGTCAAAGGTTATCTCTCCACCATAGTTATCGCAGTCGATTATAGTTTCATCACAGTTATCGCATCCATCAATCACAGCCAGCCATGAGGGTAAGCCCTCGGGCAAAAGAGTTTTTTCTATTAATTACAACCCTTCATTTTATACTTTTTACTCTAAGCATCTAGAATGTTCTGTTGCTATTTATAGTCTATAACAAGGTGTACTATTTGTGGAAACTGCTGAGTCACATGAAATAAATTTCTGGAAAATTACAGATTCTTAGATAATTCTAGAAAAGTCTGAAATTGCATGACAGATAAACTAAAAGTAATTCTGATCCTCATAACAATACGCATGCAGTCTTTCAGAAGCCTACTGATCGGCGACACTGTTCGACTATTATTCGCTAAAAAGTCACTTCAGTACGGGACCCGTTTTAAAGCCAAAACTGGATCTAGAAATTGAAGTGATTCGTTTGACCATTGTAACTGTGCCTGGGTTAATGTTAAACAGCTGTGAAAGTTGAACATAACCAGCCTAAGATTGTGTTAAGAATGATAAATATTTTAGTCACGACATTTCTCCATTGTAACTTTCGCTAACTTTGTAATCTGTTACGAATAAAATGAATAAAATTGATTGAATGAAATATTCATCGTATTCGTCAGGTATAGCACTTCGTGTAAACCACTGTACCACGACCTACGCTGTATAAACCACTGTATCTGGCCTTTCATTGCAATTCAGCGTCAATGCAAGATAAAAGAATAAATAAATTTTAAAAATCGTGTCAACGAAGGGCTCGACAAGTCATAGCCAACCGTTAAATAATCATTAGCTCCCTCAGTTTAACGCCTGGTTGTTCTTCTTCATAACACAGATGATTTACTTCTCTCTTTCCAGAACTTGCTCAATAGCTGTTTCTCACAGACAAAAAATAATTTGAAAGTAAATAAACGCAATCATTTTTGTCCAACACCAAATTTCAGCCCGACTTTTGAAGTGAACAGGAAGTATAGGAAATCGTACGGCGAATGCAATTTGAGAACTTTCAAGACATCACACGAGTGACAATGTATTGGTCATCCGGTATCTTGCCCGATTATTCCCGAATAGGATTACAGGAAATAGTCGATTTATCTGATTTCTTATCTTTTTTGAGCGCTGACGCTCATTATGTTTTCCCGAAATTATGAACGTTTGGCCTCCACCCTGACATTTTGCAGCAGATGAAGATTGGGGAAAGCAACAATGCTGCTGGCGAATGGGGTGGCCAGCTCAGATATAAAAACATCATTCGAAATTCTTGATCAAGAGTCCAGCACTATTGTCTTAATATGATACTTGTGTTACGGGACAGATTTTGTAGACACAGCTTCAGCTCTTTAACTTCTTCATTCGGGCATGGAACTTCATTACTCTGCCATTGCCGGCACCCAACGCTGTCCCTAAACAGTTGTTAATAATTATTAATGTTATTAATTTGTTGTATGATCAGGAGATAAACTAGATAGGGCTAACCTCCTTTATCTCCTTTTCACTTTCCTAAGGATTTGTGAATAAACAGTCATTTCATTTCATTCATTTCATTGAACTGTTAATAACTGGCGTTCAAATATGCTCTTGCTGAGCTGTGATTGGTTAATCATTACATTTCCTTTGAAGAATAAAGGACAATGAGGTGACAGCTTGGGTCTATGATTACGTGCCCCGGGCGTAGCACCTAAACAAGTCGAATAAATGAATGTTATAAAAAAAGAAACAAGGTTCGTCTGAGTAAAGTCCTTTCGAGAGAATGCTTTGGGTGCCAAGTACAGCTATGGCTCTCCAAAGAGCTTGAAAAGTTACATAAACGTTATCCTAAAACTCTGATCAACAAAGGCGGAAAAGCTTGTGGTAAATATTTGCGGTAGATACATGAGCCTAGCTAAATTCGAGTGCGCGCCTACGACCGCCAATCCCTCAACAATTATGCTTACATTGCAGACTGTTTTAAAATTGCTTACAGTGCAGAGTGTAAGATTGCTTACTGCGTGGACTGTAAAACCACTTACAGTTTGGGCTTTAAAACTGCTTAGAGTGCGAACTGTAAGATTCGTTTCAGTATGGACTGTAACGCTTACAGAGAGGATTGTAGGTCTTCTTACAGAGTAGATTGTGTTTGAAATTGCGTGACACTGTTTCCTATTTCTGTTTGCAATGTTACTTAAGGGACTGGCTGATCGTAGCTAATTATGTGCCGTGTTTAGACTTGAGCGTGCTACCGAGGTATTGGAGTTTACTTACCTAGGTTAATATTTTGCGTGTGTAAACGCCAACTAAAACCGTAGTAAACACCGCTCAAGACAATAGAAAGTTAACTAAGGTAAAAGTTCGGTCTACTCTGCGAGCAGGCATGGTTAAGGGGTCGGTAACCAAGGTTTGGATGACAGATACATCCGCTTGCGGTCGCATAGAATTTCACATCCTGTGGTGTCGGGATTGCGTCAGGCTCATTCGATCACGTTTTCAAGACCAGGTTTTCGACCAAGTTTCCACGTCTGGTTTCGGTCTACGAAGAAGGTAATTTCCGTTTAATAGAGCTTCAAACCAGAATTGGTTTCTCGGCCACGACCACGCACGTCTAACGCGCCTTGTCTTGCGAAGGGCAATTTGTAGCAGAATTAATCGCTTTCGTCTCGACCTCTTTAGGTGCTGCAAAAGTAAGAGCTGCTGCAATCTCGATTCCTGGGTTTGCTGATCAAGAACAAGAAAATAGAACGCGAGGACTACAAGAGCCACAGCTTTTCTTTTAAACGCGAGCATTTTATGCGTGGATTTAGAATTTGCCGCCAATTCGATAAGATTGTGATTGATGACAGATTTACCTTAGTTATTTGAGCCAGTATAAACACTGTACAAATGTACCAGGGTGTTTACCTTGGTAAACGCTTGAGTGTAAACACAGCATTAGCTTAAACACGATAGTTAATTACGTAGCGCTTCAGTCGCTATTTCCGTTATTTTTTGCTTTAAAAACGAGGACTTGGTTTCACTCTCGAGTTAGTGTTCTTGCTACCTCGCTAGTGGCTACGAGCGATCAAGTTTTTCACTGTTTTATGTTGGATTTATCATCTACCGGTATATTAGTAGCCAGACCAAAGTAAGTCTTTTCTTTTCATTCTTTGGCTTAGCCATTTTAGAGTTCAGTTCTTTTACGTTAAGGCTTTTCCTCAGTGTCTCATCTTCATAGCGCATTATGATTCTCAATTGAGCTATGGTTTATTGCTTAGTAGTTCAAACCACGTTTTTACATGTGTCTACGCGATTATTTGCAATTATTCTTCGATTAATATCGTTAAATTTTAAGTTGTTATTTTTTGCGGATTCTACTGGTTTCGATTAAACACATGAACACATGAACTCCAGGACCCGGTTGTTCAAAAGCCGATTAACGCGAATCGCAGATTAAAAATTAACCAAGGAGTTTATTTCTCAACTCCCAAATGCTGTTCAACGCTGATATTTTCAAAACTTTACATTAGAAGAAGTCAATCTTGAAAAACAAAAATAAGCGAAAGAAACTTTCACCAAAATTTGAAAACGTAAAACAAAAGTTTACGCTAATCCTGGATTAAGTTAATCGACTTTCGAACAACCGAGCCCAGTTGTTTATTTTAACCTCGTCTACTCCATTGAGCCAACGGCTTTAACATCGGTCGATTTTATTAAAAAGCGATGTCCGTTTGCCCCCTCACCCCCCCCCCCCCACACCCTTTCAACCGCGTTGAAACATGTTGAATCGAAGTTGAGCTGATGTTGAAACCGTATTCCCACCCCAGCAGTCAACATCGTTGAACAAAATCGACCGAATGTTTGCGCAAAAGTTGAAATCTTCTGCTGCCCGGAGCTTTACGTGCACCGCCTGTCATCTTTCTATCGCGAGAGTAGTAACCTTTAAGGTTACACTGGATTCAACTATCGGGAATTTTAGGGCGTTTCTGGCAAAAAAAAAAAAAAAAAGTTTGAAAGCCTTTTGATTTTTGCTTGGAAAAATGGTCCGTCCCAAAGTTTAACCGATTAGAAATTCTTGTGCTCTGAAGTCATCCCATTTATCACAAGGAAAAAGTTTGAAATATTTTTGTTTTATTCATGCCATATGACCTAACTGAGCAAGAACTCTGGGGAAAGTAATATCTGCTATAACATCGGAAGGACAACCGTGACAAGGACGGCTAATAGAACGTCATTCAATCATTTCGGGATGGAAAGTGTGAACCAACCTTTCAGAAATAAAATTGTTGTGAACACTGTGAAGGTTTGGAGGGAATTAGAAAATTTATCTTCAAATGCACGCACCAGTTCATAACCTCAACTCCGTTAAAGGCCCGGGCAGACGGCTTCCGTCAACATTTGCTTCAACATCCGTTCGATTTTTTGTTAAATGGTGTTGAATGATGTTGTTGACTGCAGCTGGGTTGGGGAAACAGTTTCAACACATCATCAACATTTGATTCAACAAGCTTCACGAGAGGCCTCGTATTCAGTTACGGACATGGGTACGTCATTGAGAGATCGATTAGTGCGCACCCTCATACCCAATCATGTTGAACACAAAAGAAATGTTGAATGGTTGTTGGAGAAAAGGTTAAATGCTTTTAAACTCATTTAACATCGATTCAACTTCGTTTCAACATGTTTCAACAAGGTTGAATGGGGGTCTGGTGCAAACTGTTTCTACATCGCTGTTCAACAAAATACAGCGGATGTTAAAGCGAATGTTGAAGCCAGGCCTTAAATTTTTCCTGTTTTTAAGCGGTTCTCGTTTGCTTAGACGTTGTCGCTGTATAAGCTCTCAATTATAAGTGATCATTTTTTTTATTTTTTTTTTTTTTATTTAAACATATTAGTAATTGTTTGCCCCAAAAGCACCTGGTTCATCTCAGAATAACGTCAAAACAAATATATTCAGTGTGCGGGCTGTGGTTATCCCTACGTTGGGGAAACCAACAGGCATTTTTATACACGTGTAAATGAGCACCTTTTTTGGGATAAAAATTCTCATATTTTCAAGCACCTTAGTTTTTCCAAAAATTATTAGGATAATTGTGATATCTCTTGCTTTAAAATTATTGATAATGCTACCTCTTTCTATCAACTTAAAATCAAGGAGAGCTTTTACATTGAGCTTTTACATTGAGCGGTTGAACGAGAACATGATACTTGGCGTGACGCGTGGTGCGTTGTATCGCTTATTTGAATGATGCTTAAAAAGGTCATTTCTGTTGTTCAGGAGTATCTTTGCCAAAAGCATGAATTGCATTTCCTGTTGACGTTTGAATACGATTTCCCTTGCTCTACTTTGCGCCATTAGATGATGTATGTCACTTTCTTATCATCTTTCAAGCTCCAAACGTATTTGCTGAGTTCCGTTGCATGTTTGTAACGTTCGTTCTTGAATGAGCACATGTGGTTTCTCTATCTTTGTTTAAGCGTTGTGTCACATTGTCCGATCATGTGTATGTTTCCTTGGCAGTTGCTGTGGATATCTCAATTTGACAATTTTTATTTGTACTTTTAATTTAAGAACGTGTGAACAACACACAGCAACAGATCTTATCAATTTTGTTTATAATCCAACC
>NC_090885.1:10168377-10180877 GCF_036669925.1 Montipora capricornis | reverse complement strand
TTTATCGCTCAAATCTTAAAAATGATGATTTAAGATAGGAGCGTTTAAAGACAAAAATTATAGCGTATTTCTAGATAACTCTGTTGTTACCATGGTAATCAATTGCGTCACATAAATAAGTGCATCTTGTTAAGCATTCATTGGTGTTTGGAATGGCACCATGACATTGTTGATACGTGTAACAGTGGTTGACACTTGAAGCGTGGCATATGTTTTTGTCCGTGACTGTGCTCTCCTTCACAATGGCCGCTCAGATTCATTAAATGTTGTGTTCACGAGTGATCCTTATCGTGTTCTTCACTCTCCACGCAGACCAATCAACACACCACACGTAAATTTCACAAGACATATTAAAATAACGTGGAGTACGAGGGTCAATCCTCAGTAATTCTTGAGTGAATCGTTCTAGTAAGATAGTCACTCGGAATTGTTGAAACTAGTGTGAGCCACCTTAATATTTAATCACGAGACCATAAAAAGCGGCCGAACCATACAGGGACCAGTCCAGTAGCACTTAGACCTTGAATTTCACCGTTACTGACGAGTCTTCCTTGCTGAATTACAGGAATTAATACTGCGACCACTATTGAGCGAGATTGTCCATCGCGCAGAACTTATGGTGTTAGATGGACGGCCATCAGTGACCAGAAGGTAGAGCCAGCGTCAACAAAGAAGGCCACTGTTCCGAAAGAAAATCTTTCATCAAGCAATGTTATCTGCGCTAGTGCTGACAACAGAGGTTTTTCTGGTAGTATAATTCTGAATTCAGGTGCTAATTCTGATGACAAAAACATCGACAAACTTCCAGCACCCATCAACCTCCCAGCTGTTTCATTGGAAACCAAAGGCCTTCCTTTACCCGAGAATAATGCAAACATTAATCCTTTTGTTTCACGGGACAGTGAATCCGCTCTTCCACCACGAACTCATGCCAATAGGACGATACAAGAGTGGCTCATTGATCCGCGCTTATACATGGTAAGTATGGGCTTATTTGGGTGACAGCCAATGAAAACACAGAATTGAGATCATACGTATTCCTCTGTCGTGAAATCCAAATAAAGTTCAAATCATTTCAGTACATCAATTAGTTAATTACCGAATACCCTTTCTGAAATTGAGATTAAGCCTACTACATTATGTTGATAAATATGATAATTTATGCACATTGCCGGCAAGGCATATGTGGTATGTACCTAAGACGAAGCGTGGCATACGTTTTGTGCATGTGGTCTTCTTCATAATGGCCGCTGCGATTCATTAAATGTTGTGTTTACGAGTTATCCTTGTCGTGTTCTTCACTATCCACGCGAGCTAATCAACATACCACATGTTAATTTCACAAGTACTCTCAAGAGAACAAGAAGTAATTATAATTATAATCCTCCATAATTGACCCTATTTCGATTATTTGAAATCTTTAATACGTTCTCTGTCATACTGCGTGGTTATTGGTCGCTTGCTGTGAAAGTGGATCGCGCGGTCATGGGATCAACAGATCAACCTTTGCAGCCTGGGCGCAATCTAAAAATAAATTTTAAATAATTACCATAGGAAATTGGGTTTTACAATCTTATCATATATTCTTTTGGTCAGCTACAATCACAGGGGATTATATCACCGCAGAGATCTTATTCAAATTATTTCTATCATTTAAAGTAGGGGTGACGAGGCTTAAAATCGCACGAAATACAACAGTTCCCAACAACAGTTCATGGCACCAATAACAACAATAAACATGAAAAAAATGTCCATTCTTATCAACCTCGTTCCCGGGGTCTCTCTTCTCAGCCTCCTTTGTCGAATTCCATGTGTAGTACATGAAATACCTTGCCGTGAAACGTTTTGTCGATGCTCGTTTGACCACAAATCAAATGCGTGCTGATCCCCTCAACCGCAATGGTAACAAGGCCTACATTTTCTCCCCTCCCTTAACACATATTTGGTCTACCTGCCAGATTTTGGGAGGCAAGTGACCAGCCTGAACCAGGGTCTTCCTCCTCAACTACAAAGGAGTCAGAGAAGAGAGACCCTGGTAACGAGGTTGCATTCTGATTGACTGAGAGAAATGCAATTTTAAGGTAACACAGTGCACAAAAGAGGTAATTGCAATTGCTGTGTAGTCACTCTGTAGTGAAACGAAAACAAAATTATTTCTAACTTAGTATAAGTAAAGTAATAAGATAGGATGGGGGCATTCTCGTTTATTGATCAGACACAAATAGCGCCGGGATAGTTATTAGAACACAATAAATGTAAGAAACAAAACCACGGAAAGTTTCTAAAACAACTCTACATACCAGCAGAAAACTGTCTAACAATAAAAATGTGAAAAATTATATTTTGATGCAAGAAAAGTAAAAACCCAAGCATTCTGATTTGTCAACTATCCGCAAAGAAAGTCACAGATAGCCAATCAAATGCGACCCATGGATGACGCAAATGCGAGCGATGCTTGATTTTTTTCATGTATATTATTAATATGAAATCACATGATTTTTATCGTGCAACTATGAAGCTGTCCTCGTGCAATTTTGTTCATCTTTGAGAAAATTTACTCGTGCCTATTTATTCTAAATTGCACTTGAAACCATGTGATTACCAACACTGAAACAAATGAAACCGGTGGCTTATACAACAAAAGCTAACAGCAGTTCTTTTTACAGCCCAAGACAATACTGAAGCTCAATGCCTCTCCCCTTTTATTATTATGCTTCAGGTTGCCGTCGTGTATTCCTGTACAAGGGCCTTACAAAATCACGCTTATTCTTATCTGCCGTTTTTCCTCATTAACACACTTGACCTTGGTAAGGTATGTACAAATGTCAAATGACTGTATCAATCTGCCATTTTATAATCAAAAATAATATTTAAAAATTTAAACTCTCTAAACTTTAAGGCCAACTATGCAACATCCTTTTTTTTTTCAAAATTTTGTAATTTTACGAATATTATTTACTATATGAAAATGCCAAGTTCATTGGAAACAGTTGGGTGTAAAACTACAATTTTTTTTTTCGGTTTTCAGGAATCCATTGCTTATTTGCCGCTCATTATGTTAATTAGTGCCACTGTATCTTCTATATTTTCAAAGAAGCTTGTTGGGATAATTGGAAACAAGGTAAGATAAGGCTAGATAAGGCTACTAGGTAAGATCAGGGACAGAAAAGAACACAAGCAGAAGTCCATAGCCCACAAGTCTCGATCTGCGATCTGCGATCTGTCTGTCTGTTTAAATTTAGCATTAATCCATTTTTAGAACGGCTACTGGTAGATTTTTTGCGGGAAAAAGGTGGCGGTATTGTATTCCTTGCAGAATTCAAATTATTCCATTAAGCACGAGCAATCCCTCCTGCGACTGCTTGGTTGCAAACCAACAGAAGCGTTGCGGTCATCATGCCCAATCTGATTGGCCTTAATCTGGCGGGACCCGTATTCTAATAGACCTTAGAGAGTTTGAGGGCCCACAGACGTATTTTTCGCGCGTTGCTAAGGAAGTGAAATGTTACTTCCGGTGACTGACATCATCATATCGTAACCTGACCAGGAAACCTACTCACAAGCAAAAATCACCGAACGAACAGTTGTTTGCATCGAAGGCTTTTCCTCGCCCTTCCTTGGACTCGTTCTCCGATGAACTGCGCATGAGTTAACGAATTGACTTCGAGGTTTGAGGAAAAGCTAAATTTCCGGCGGTCTTTAAATTGAATTATTTATTTTTTGAATATGGCACGTTTCACCTCCAAATACAGAATATAGCTAAGCATTGATTTTTTCAAATCATCCTTTTTGAAAATTTTATGGGTATTTCAGTATCGTTTATCTCTCTAAAAAGAACATTCTTCAAAATAAAAAAGAAAACCATGCTTGGCTGGATGCAAAAACGAATTCAAATTATGAAACCACTGAATAAAATACCCAAATTGAGTAGCACGTAGACAAATTTAGAGTTTTCTTTTACTGGTCACGTGACCATGGGCGTGGCATGATGACGTCATATTTAGGGTCATTGGTTTAGAAAAGTTGGAAACTGACCAAAAAATGCCAAATTCTCTCAAATTAGTTAATTATTACATCCTTAGCAACGCACCCCAAAAAATACGTCAGTAGGCCCTTAAGCAAAGACGACGGCTACGGGTACGGCAACTCCACGAAGCAAGAATATTATTGGTTGAAAAAGGAAAAATACTCGTGCTGCACGTGCAACACGAATTTCTGTGCATTTTTCTGCCGTACTCCACAAAACAACAACGTGAAATCACCACATTTTAGGCTTTGACGACAACGTGAGCATATAAAAAAGAAACAGTCATTTTCTGTTTTGACTTTAAAACCGTCCGTACCCATTCGCCTGTATTGTAAAAGGTAAACAAGACCGAAAAATCGCGAAATACTTGCAATAGGATACTGTTACAGTAATAGCCAAGAACTAGAGATCAATGGAAGACTTCGAAATGCGAGAAACTTTTTTCTGTCCTTACTATTTTTCGTCCATAAATCCTCCGTTCCCAGACACAGTTGCAACAAATGCTTACGAGTTCAACTTCTTTAGTTAATTTCCCCGGCCGCTCTCAAACGAGCTTGAATATCTACAAGCGCTCTCATGCGCGAATCGATAAGCAAAATAATTTAACTACAATTAATTAAAATGTATCTTTTCACGTTGTCATAGCCGTTATAGTGCGTGAAGGCACTGAAGCAGCACACGGACCATCGAAACAGTTTGGCCTTTTCTTCTCGGGCCGAAGTCACCTTGCTTGTCGCAACAGCTTTTGAGAACCGGCTTTTTGATTTGTCCAATCAGTAACTCCCTCGAACATAATGTCCAATCAGCGAACAAGTACAAATTCTGTCCCAATTTGATGACATGGAAATGAGGTTCTGGGGTCGTGCGACCAGAGGATTTCTTTTTGTCCTCGACTGTTGATTTGGAATCGCTGAGCGTTCTCTGCGATCTTGAAAAAAAAAATTTCTCTGGCACCCAAGGTAGAGCATACCATAATGTCTTTTGAAACAATAGAAATCAAAATGGCTGCCGTGTCTGCAAAAAGGTCCATTAACAAATAGAACGTGGTTCAGCGCTGTCTGTACTCTTATCGACAACGATATTCGTCATCACAATGAATACAATGTTGTGGGCTCATGATGCGCAGCTTTCATACTGTACGATACTCATTGAATTCATATTAAAATCGAGTCAAAGTGCTCACTCAGATATTCGTTGGTTTCCAGTCGAAAATCGTTGCACTGTATCGTAGATATTACCGTTCAATACCTCGGGTACATTTTTTATCGAACATGGTTATGTTGGTGTTATGTTCATTGTTTGTAATATCCATACTGGCAGTACTAAACTAGCAATAAAAGAATATAAACAAATAAAAATGGATTATGCACTAGTCAATTGAAACGACGACCCTCGAAAAGTAGCGAGGAATGTAACATTTGTACAGTGTTACATTTTAAACCTTCTTCTGTCCCTCCTGTTCAATCCCCGGTGTTACGCAACGCTGAAAAGCGTGATAGCTGCAACAGAGTTTTCAAGACGTATATTTAGCAAAAAAATGCCAATTACTGCAATTGCGAGCACTGTAAGACCACAAAGGCAGACCCAAAACAATTGAAGTTGGAACGTTTTGCCCAACTAGGACCTAGGCCCACTCTGTCAAGGTTAGTGCCACAAGCCCAGCGAAAAGTCGCCGCCAATTTGAACAAAATTGTCCATGCCCCGGAGAAGTAAAATTTTACAAAGCTTAATTCTACCGCCATGTCCTCGTTACTTCCCCGCTATGCTCGGGGTCTGGGGGCCGTGGTTTCAATTTTCTAGTGCATTAGTGAGGTGCCTTCGATTCCTGTTTTGTCTCCATGAGGAATTAGGAAAGTAGTTGAATATTTTGGGGAGGACCTTTTTGTACCGTTTTCTAGTATGTAACTAAGGTATCGCACTAGAAGAATTTTATGCAATATCAGTATTATGGGATATCGGTATATACTTTCTTTCTGGTTAGCCAAGCAGCGCGTGTGACTCCCATAGCTCCTGGCTAGGGGTATTACCTGCCGGTCACCCTGCCGGTCACCTATATC
This sequence comes from Montipora capricornis, assembly GCF_036669925.1. Lineage (NCBI taxonomy): Eukaryota > Metazoa > Cnidaria > Anthozoa > Scleractinia > Acroporidae > Montipora > Montipora capricornis. The sequence goes on along the minus strand of NC_090885.1, from coordinate 10,174,793 downwards.
ATCCAAGTATTAACCCCATTCAACATACCTTGACTTCGGTACAGAATAACTATAATTCCTGCAATACCGGTGAAAATAGGAATTCAGAAGAATTGCTACCAAAATGATTTTCTGTTAAGCAGATGTTGATGAGCAGTCTTTTCCACCACCCGTTCCAACGCAATCCTTGTCTTAGACAACTGAAAAAAAAAACTGAGGTCCTTCGAACAAAACAATGAAGTTTCTTCACGATCCCCACCTCCTACTCTGGGACAAAACCACTGCAAATAATTAAAGGATGAAGAGGAGTGGGTGATCTCCAAGCCATCTCTTCGAAGGTGTAGACGATATTAAATAGACCATTCCACGATTTTTAGCGCCATTTTGGTCGGGGGGCAAACAGGGATAAATTTGTAGTACATTTATGGGATTTTGGACGGCTTTGAACCGCCGTAGCGCCGCTAAAAGGAGACAGATTTCCACAGTGATAGTGTTAAAAGACATTTATACTGACATTATTTTCATGAAATATAAAGAACAGATTCAGGCTACAACGACCATAAACGAATTTTTAAGATTCCATACAATCCCTTCTAAAATCACCACGGCAAATTGCTGCGAAATTAAAAGCAACGTGAGAAGATTTATTATTCGAACTTACGGACGTCATACCTTCCTTAATGCCTTATTTTCTGTTGAATGAATGAATGATATCAATAAAACTATTTAAAGTAGCTAGTGGTAAAAGTTGGAAATCTGTCTCTTTTTAGTGGCGCTACAGCGGTTCAAAGTTGGCCTTGGCCAAAATCCCATGCATTTACTGTAAATTTAGCCGTTTTTGCCCCCCAGACAAGATGGCGGTCAAAAACCGTTAAAGGGTCTATTATCTGGATACCGTAAATCCTCTATTAAACCCCCCGGGGGGCTTTTTTTTTCAAGCACTTTTGAGGGGGGTTTAATAGAGAGTGGGGGAGGGGCTTATTTAATTTAGTGAAACGCATCACCTGTTGCAAAAATACCGTGGTATGAGACAGAGTAGACTTACGCGTTGTACAATTAAAGTCACTGGCAAAAGTATTTAATTCACTTGTGGGAGCCTAAAGTAACAAAAACAAAATTCTTATGTTCTTCGGTAATTTTTATGAGAATGGTTACTTGTATTGATTTGTCGTACACAACTTACAAATGAAAATCTCTGGAAAACTCCTCTTATATTTACATTTGTTATTTCTGACATGTAAATGTTTTATATAAACAGCCTTGAAATTTCTGATAGTATAATTCTACGGTACGATTGGGGGAGGGGGAAAGGGGGGCTTAATAGAGGGGGGGGGGCTTATTAACTTTCCTCCTCTGAAAAAGGGGGGGCTTATCAGAGAGGGGCAGCTTATGTGAGAGGGGGGGGCTTAATAAAATATTTGCGGTAGTTAAATTTGCTCGAGACGTAATCGACCCTAAAAAGATCATGTTATGCACTCCTCTCATCGGATGATCATGTCTGCTCGTTTGCTAACATTCTTTTAATTTTGGATCTGTTTTAGGGGTGTTTTACCATTGCTGCTCTACTTGTTGTCTGCTCAGGAGTGATGTCTTATTTCATCACTCAATCCAACATAGTCATGATCTATCCTGCTGTTGTGCTTCTCGGGCTTGGCTTTTCCTCGATGCTCGTTTGTTCCCTCAGCTTCGCAACAGAACTAATTGGCGAAAACAAGGTGAATAAAGTTCAAGTAATTTTCAGCTACTTTTTATCGCCCGTTTCGTATTATTTTCATAAGTTGAAAAAGTTTTTATGAGAGAAATTATTTTGGGTTTGATAAAGCCGAACAACTTTGGCAAAACGACACAACATGGAGTGGCTGTCTAAAATCATATCCAGGTCTCCACCGTTATTCCGAAATTCATTTTAAAAAACTTTATTATAAAACATTATAACAAATTTTCTGGGTAACGCGTACGTTTGATGTACCCCTTTACACGATGTTTTCATCTTTAGTGTATATGTAATAGCTTTGTCTTTTCAATTTCAGAGAAATTCTGGTTTCATATTTGCCGTCATGAGTTTAATGTCATATGTTATTGGAGGGACCTTGATCCTCGTGGTCCAAAACTTATTTCCTGAAGGAAGGTGAGTCACTGCTGTTAAAACGTTGAGAAAACGAACCAATATATTGCTTTTGTTGTTGTTGCTTCTCAACCAATAAATAAGTAACAAAAGAGCAAGAAGTATTTTTAGTAAATTCTTCACAAAAGTACATCTTGCTTAACTAAAATTAGGAATATCGTAAAAAAGATAATATTATTGGTTATCGTGGTGAAAAATAGGAATGAACTAGTGCTGCGAGGGGACCAAGAAACACGACAACATAGACAGGCATAATTATTTGCATAACCACATATGCACAAATAGTGCTGAGAGTTTTTAAAGACTAGTAGTAATCTCGGATTATTGAAGTGCTTTCGAAAGTCGCTTGGAAGCAAAGAAGAATGGTAAGGGAACAAATTCAATCTTATAAAATATATCTGAGCATATACTTCTCGAGATGGTTTAAATAAGCGCCGAGTACTATCAATCATGCGACAGGATTGAAGTACTTTTCCCTTAGCTAGACTTCGCTGAATCATATATAAGTGCGGCTGGTGCGTGTCTTCAAAATAACTGCGCAAATGGCCCCTCGAGAGGACATGTCGTTTGCTAGTATAATACTAAACCCAGAAAGATTGAAGAAAATAAAAGAGAATCGAGTAGCTTCGCCACCGAGGCTGACATGTTGATCATTTCCTAGTTTACTTTAACTTTTTTTTTTCACATCAAATTAAAGCGCGAATTGCAGTGGTCATTAGTTCCATTTTTCGTGTGAATAAACTACAGTAATATATATGAGACGGTCTTGAGACTTGACATTGATCGATACTTTAACTGCTTTATTCACTGCTTCACTTCAATCCCTGTCGGGCGAGGTTGGTATCTGGATAGGAAACCAGTGTACGACACGTGATTGCCTTTCGTAAACGCCGTATGAATCGTAATGCCTTTTTGCAATTGGAATATTCATATTCCATGGAATCCTGCCTGACCATTCATGACTTTTTATTAGTAAAACCCTGGGAGCAAATTATCATTGATTTCGAAGTGCGTGCGATGAAGAACTTTGGAGGTTGGAATCACTACACGAGCGGAGATGCTGTGCAGACGATGCATTTATGTAAAGAACGTATGAAGTTAGTGGAATGTGGCTAAAACAAGGAACGTTTGGAGTAAACTAAACCTTTCGAGACCTTGATGAATACTTCCTGCGATTGATAAATCTGCGTTTGGATTGAGCTAGTATTGAAAAGCATATATAAAGAGCCCAGGTCCCACACGGTCACGAAGATAGGCTCGCAGCAATAATATATGTGATTGTCCACTCGGCTTTTTTTCCAAGTGTCCCCGACACATTACGGACTTAAATTAAGCGGAAATACGACGGCGACTCTCACGAAAACGTCACCTGAAAATATAACTTTGCACTAAATCTTCAGCCGTGATTATTCCGTCTCGTTCACGTCGTACAATGTGGGAAAAGTATCCTAAATATAATTTAAGTACGAGCGGTTTCAGAGTGAAAAAAGACAATGAAATATTTAAATCTGGATGCTCCCGTTGTCGTCAAAACCTCAACTTTGGCGATTTCACGTCTTCGTTGTGCAGAGTACCGCAAAAATATGCTCTAAAATGTGTACTGCACATTCAGCCGATTTTAACCATTAATGGATCAGATCACTGTCTTTTGGCATTCATTTGTTGTTTCCGCAGCTGTCGTCGTTTCATAAACTCCCTTTTGTCTGTAAAGCGCACTATTCATTTACCGGGGATAACATTCATCATTTCCTACTCTACATTGTACCTCCAAAGTACTACAACTTGTTCTCCTATTTCTGTCTTCAGTCAGGATACGCATTGCACAGAGTGCGGAGATTATATGCGTCATGTGTTTTGTTTCGTGGCAAACGGCCTCTCCACTGCCGGTGCTTTGGTTGTGCTGCTGCTCCACTGCATTGATGGGCTTCGAGGAAGGAGGTACTAAATTGTTCTTAGGGTATTGAAAAACGTCATTGCGTAATTCGTATTTTTTTTAAAAATCTGAACACCGTCAGGGAGTTTTCTTGACATCCAGGAAGTCAAGCAACAGAGCTTTGCATTGATCATCGCTCCAACCAAGAGTCAAACAAGTGAAAATCAATTTTTCTTCCTCTCTCAATTTTTCCCTTCCACTTGGCCATGACCTTCGCAGGGATGTTAAATTGAGTAATCTGGGTGTCAGTTTTCTTCTCTCTAATAACAAAGAAAACACCATTTTCCAGTCTCTGCCGTTTCTACATATGTGCCAGTGGCGGATGCAGACCTGGAGGTATGGTGGGGGCCCGCTCTCGAACATTTTGTTTCTGCCCTTTCACAGTTTTGGTGTTTTGTGTTGTTTTGTGTTGTTTTGGTGGCTTCGGTCCAAAAATAACAGGGGGGGGGGGGGGTGGGCTCCCCTTGATCCGCCATGATTCCATGTTTGTTGGGCAGCAAATAGCAAATTCTCTAAGCGGTTTTCCTTCGAACACATTTTACTGAAGTCGTCTCAAAAACTTGTAGAACATAACGGCCACTTTGTCCAAGCAATGAGTATATAGACCTTGTTTTCTTTAAACTGCATGGGTAACCTAATCTTCTCGTTACTTCATTTAATAGATAATCTTTAACATTTTTTAACAGCTCCTCGGCCAGTGAAGATTCAGAAAGTTCCTAGTCTTTTGAACAAAGGTGAAGATCCTGACCAGTAGATTAATTTTGCTTTTAACAAAGACGTCGGGAAGAATTGCAAGCGCCAGAGAGACACTGGGTCGAGTCTACATTGAACAACTCCATGCGAAGATTTTCCGGGGATCTGACGATTTTAAATGCCCACCTTCAACCGACGGGCATTGGGTGGCGTGGAACAATTTTAAGATATGAAAATTTCGCCAACGCTGAAATTCATCCAATCGGATCGCTATGATAAGCAGTGCGAATTTCCATAACAAAAACAAACAGTCGAAGAGCCTTTCGCTTGAAGGTGGGCCTCTAAAACCAGAAGAAGCAGAAAGCGGCGCGATTAACCAATTAGAATCCTACGAAATTTTCATGCAGCATATTCCCATAGCGCGGGAAGATTTTGTAGGCTGTGACTGGCTTTCTACTTATCATTAAATAGTGGAAAAGGGGGCGAGGTATCACGCGATTACCTTAGACACTCAACTGACTTAAGAGCGCTTCACAAATGCAAAAATCTCGCCCCATTTTCTCCCATACGAAGCAAGTACATATAATTCAACTGTGACTTGTTCACACGCACTTCACGGTGCTGGTGGAGAGGTTGCTCGCAGATTATGTGCGTCTTTTGTTATTGGTCAGTGTTAAAGCCTAATCCCAAAAAAGCAAATAGCTCGATAAAAGAATCGTAAATTTCCCCAAAGAGCGAAAACGGTTTTTTTTTTCTTGGTTTTTATTTGTTTACCGAATCAAATCAATCACTAATTAAGTGCAGGACTATGTCCAAAAATGCAAGTCCAATGTTTATATCCAACACGAAGTTTCCCTGTAAGTCTAAGCATTTCCTACCTATTTCTAACGAAGGAGCGTGGCGGTTATTTTTAGGTCAGGGAAAATGGAGGTAGTGCGGCCAAGCGGTTAGGACGCTTGCCTTGAGTTCCGAAGTTCCCGGGTTCAAGACTCGTTCTGACCACTCATTGAATTTGTTCCCGGTAATCCGTGGTTCAACTTCTCGGCCGAAGTTCTTAATAGCTAAATGCTTTGCCTCCAGTCAGTTGGGATTCTTAACGGTTGTTGTTGTTGTGTTCCGTCGTTTCGTTGATTGAGTTTCATTGGCCCTGAAAAGCCCTTATAGACCACTTTTATAATGGCGGCCAAATAAAGTATTCCTTTGTTTTAATACTGAAAAGCCTTTCTAGCTTCGCTGTGACGAGCAAATTTCGAAAGAATGTTGGTTTTAAAATGAGGGCTGTAGGTATAATAAACATAAATACAAAATGCTGAAATGGTATATGAAAGGAATGATATATGAACTGCGGATATGAAATCTAGTGAAGCTATGATCTTCGCAGTTAGGAACGCAATTTTTGCAATTGCGTAGAGAAGTTTGAAAAATTCAGGACTTTGAACCCGTGACCTCGCGATTCCGGTGCGACGCTCTAACCAACTGAGCTATGAAGCCACTGACGTTGGGAGCTGGTCATTTGTGGGTTCTAATGGTCCCGTGAGGAATGAATCAATGATGGTGACCAGCTCCCAACGTCAGTGGCTTCAGAGCATCGCACCGGAATCGCGAGGTCACGGGTTCAAACCCCGTTGAAGTCCTGAATTTTTCAGGCTTCTCTACGCAATTGCAAAAATTGCGTTCCTAACTGCG
>NC_090885.1:10158377-10160877 GCF_036669925.1 Montipora capricornis | reverse complement strand
AGGAAAGTTTCAAGAAAAGTAGAACCACCTACTTCTGCAACGGTGGCAGCAATCGCAGTGATGATAAAAACAGGAGTTTCCCCGTGTAACAACACTTTGTGAAACTGGTCTCGCTCGGTCTTGTTACGCTACGCTACGTAAGCCAATCAGAAACCGGCTAAGGCCATGGAAACAAAACACTTCGAAATCATTTTCAACGTTAAAGAAAGAGTTTCGACCTTTTATGTCACACGATGCAACGCCTTCTGAAACTCGTTTTGCAGCGCCCTTTCACACAAGTTTCAGCTAAAAGTTTCAAGGACGAGGCCAAGCCAACTCCTTTCCTGTTCCTGTTTTAATCCACTTAAGAATCCCTTCACAGGGGCACCCAACGATAATTTTCGGTGAACTTTGTGTTCGGGAGAGTCAAACTATTCTAAGAATGTCGGTTCTAGGTTGCAAAACAGCTCAATATTTCTTTACTAAGACATTTCCTAAAAGATTCGTTACCAGGAAAAAAAAGTGCACCCTTACGTTTTCGGAAGGGATATTTGTGTAATTTTTGGCACTTGAAAAGGTCACCTAGCAGTTTCGGATGAGGAAATGGTCGGGTTGGAAGTCCTTAGAAGGTAACGTTCAGCTAGCAATTTCTGAGATGAAGATATCGGTCCATAAAATTCTCGGACACTTCAGTTTTCAGCTAAGATATCCGAACAGATCAAATTTCTCTAGGTAATAAAAACATCTCTTTAGACAGTCTAGAGCCTAGAAATCTCACTCAAAGGCTTTCGGCTTAATTTCCTCGTTGGGTGCCCTTGACTTCAGTTTACTTGCAAGTGTCACATCAATACATAACAAAAGCTTCACAACCAATTGTCAATCAATCCACTGTTAAATTGACAGTGTGTGAACTTACCTGTCCTCTTCTGAAGAGAGCCTTAAGATTTGTGGGTGACATTGCAAGTACCTATAAAGGAATAAACGCGTGGTCAGACCCATGGAACTACAGTAACAATAATGAAGGGTGAAAGGAGACACGGGTGGCAATAGAAGAGAAACAATATAAATGAATAAAAACATGTAGTAATCGTTACAATTAACATGGCTGATCCAGTCATATTTATGAGTCTGTCTAAATTGTCATAATGTCACAGGCTCCTTGCCTATCCGTTTTGGACGATGTTTTGCATTGAAGAGGACTTTGTGATTGCATATATGAGTGGATCCCTTTCTCCTTCTAGTTCAGTAATAAGTCAAATGATTATCATTGCTTTGCTACGTTTTACGGCACATTGAACTGAGAGCCTCAGAAGTACCACGGAGAAAATGGCCAATTATGTTTACTTTCACGATGTAGTAGAGAAACGAAAAACATTCAAATGCTTGAAGACGTTAGTAACTTTAACGTTAAAAAGTGGTCGACTAAAATCAAGCACTTTTTGCACCCATTAAAAGCAGAATAACTGTAAGGCAAAATAATAATGTAAACTAAACTTAAAATGAATGCAACATAATTGAAAAAGAATACGATTCAATACCCGATGTTTCGACGCTCCTGGCTTAAGTGTCTTCTTCAGGGGTGATCTACAGTGTAAAGCTGTTTTCTGGAGCTAAACTAAACTTTTCCACAAAATACTTGAGGGCATGACCTTTATTAAGTCATTATAAGACAAGCTGCAACAATTACTTAACAATAAAATATTTCTAACCTTTGTACAGTTTTCAGCAACAAATTCAAACTGTTCAAGCTTTCCCTGGCATGCTGCTAAATTTAGGAGGCACGACAGTCTTAGTTGTTCAAACTCATCTTTGCTATCCTCAGGTAATTTGTCACCAATTAAGATAAGCTGCTTAAGAGCCTGGCTATACCGTCTGGATTAACCAAGCCAATTGCTGGCCTGTAAAAGATGCAAAGATTTTTGTTTTAATGTCATTATTTTATTGATTTTTGTATTTGGGAGCTTTACATTACTTTTACTAATGCCAAGAAGCTACATAAATTTAAATGGAAGGCTATAATTTTATTGCTTATCACCTCTGATCAACAAAATTTTCTCTGAAATCATCCCAACTGTGTTGTGTTGTTTTTAGAAATTTGCATTGAACATTCACTTTTTCATTCACATTGAAAGATGGGAAAAGCGGTCATAGTTTGATTCATGACCAAGCAATGGAGGGGAATGGACCCGATACCGGGTTGACATCACATATTACTTTGCATCGCTGTTTTCAAATTACTATCACAATGCACAGCAGTAGGTGACGTCAACCCAGTAATAAACCCACTCCTCTTCCTTGTATGGTCGTACAAGGTAGATCAAATTACATGTCAACCTTTTTTTTTTTCCACTTTCATGAAGAGTGACTTTGAAGGAGAGTGTTTAGCACACCAAAGAATTAGTGTTAACTAAACAAGTGAAGAGAATTGTTGAGAGGAAAGGAATGTTTGAGGTGATTAGACACTTTAATCATTAATTGGCAGTGGTATAGGACCCTTTTGTCCTGAAATATTATTTGTCAA
>NC_090885.1:10145877-10153377 GCF_036669925.1 Montipora capricornis | reverse complement strand
TCGAGAGAACACATCGCGATGTTTATTCAGGGGTGTTAGTTTTCTATGTCCGCATTTTTCTGCAGTTGGAAGATGAAGGCAACTTGGATGTCCTTAATGATCTGCATATTTTCAGCCTACACTATGTCTACATTCCAAGAATAGAAAATTCTCTAAGGGAGCTTGTCAGGCAAATGAATAATCGGCCAGTGTCAAAAGAAAGGAACCTGTCACCACTTCAAATGTGGGAGAAGGGTATGCTAGAGAACTTACATTCTGGACATACTGCGTTAAGTGAGGCTGAAATTGATCACTTTGGAGTAGATCCTAATGGTGTGCAAACAGTAGAAGATGAAGATTACCAGGTAGATATTTCACCACCATTAATCAGCCTTTCAGATGAACAGCTTGCACAACTACCAGATCCTTTGTCAGATGATGGAAATGGCGCAAAAGATCTCTTCCTGCAATGTATTGATATCATTAACATGCTTCTGACCTCGAGTGAAGTCTCTTGAGGCCTAAAAGGAAGAACCAAACAGTGCCACTATAATAAAATTTTTTCTCTGCCATAGTAGCAGATATTCTGGGCAACAAATTCACCAGTTTCTCCCTTTACTTCTGTACTTGATCATTAAAACTGAAACATTATTTTGATGTGGAAGATGTTTTGCTGTTCACAATTTTTTTTAGGGGGGAGGGGGGTAATTGCCTTCCTGCCTGCCCCCAATAGAAAGGTTTATCCCTAATAGGGTTGCTAAAGGAAAGCAGTTGGAAGGAGGTTACCTGTGGTTGAATGGATTAACCATTTGATCTGCCACAAAGGCTGTTAAGAACTCGTAACTACAGTCGTAAATTTGTGCATCCGTTTTTTGATTTATCGAAAAAACATATCCGCTCTAAAATTACACGTGTCATGAAAATATATACAAGTAATTTTATCATAATACAAAAACCGGAAAATCAAGTTGAAATCAAATACTATCTATACAAACAAATCCAAAACTTTGTGACCAAACGTTATATAAGAATTGTTAGGCCTGAGTGTTCGTGACAAAGGCGATGCAGTTTTTTGTGTGCAAACTAGCCAAACATGAATTTCATTGACAACAAACAAGAGTTTCAAATCAAGTTGTATCCTGTATTAAAATGCCTCACTTTGTTAATATCTTTCTCCTTTTTTGCTATGAACATCGTTCATAGATAGATCTATGAATCATAGATACAATAGACAATAGATCTATATATCATTGGAATATTTAGTTTAATTATCCCTAGTCACAGGTTTTCCTGGTACAGATTTCAATAAAATAGAGTGGTACTCTGTTCAATTGACTTTGATAGATCATTGCGTTCATCCATAAATTATAACAGTATCGGTCATAGAAAACTCAGAACAGATTTATTGCATTAATTTAGTTCTTTACTTTTATTAACAGCAACATAAAATGAATAACATCATTCAGCTTGAGTAATTATTGCACTGAGGTCAATCAAACCTAACAACTCAAACTGGCAACAAGAAACACAACAGTGCATATATAAATTAACCCATCAATATATATGGACGTATAGAACTTAAAACTTAAATTAAGCTTGCTTCGACTTAAATTTATTGTGTGGCAACATTGTCAAGTTCAAAATATTGATGACAATGGGGAATTTTGACAGTCTGCAATTGAGAAAAACATTGATGGAACCTTAGCTTTATGTATTTTCTGACCCACCAATTAAATTTGCATCCATCTGCAGAAAATTATATTACCTGATACATTAAATTTTAGTAAAATGTCAACTTGAATCAATAATCTATCATCTTAACCAATGAGATTATTGAAATAAAAGCTTCTGAGCAACATGCTACATACCAAAGTTCACTTTTCTCAACTGCAACAGAGTCTAGACAATAATTAGGAAATGGACATCACAAAATTGTACCTTCTTACACTTTTCAAAAAACCCATTAAGACCAAAGTCAAAAATAGCAACATCGGCCATAGACTGCAGGCCATTTACTTCTTGCCAAAGTAACACTGTGAGAATGCCAAGTCATAGAGAGCAAATAATCTATCCATAGGAGGCAGAGGAACTTCCTCAGTTGGCCTTGGAAGCTCAAGCAAGTTGGTACAGGTATGAGCTAAAGGGAGGAAGCCGCCCTCCACAGGTGGGTGCTGCTCTTCCCTTTGTTCTTCCTGCTGCTTATCACTCTCTCCTTTCTTCTGCTCATCATTGAGTCCTTCCTGACTTGCAACTTTCACGATTTCCGTGGGTAGTATAAACTCAAGTGATGGTGCAAGGCTGAAACCAAGGACAGGCTCCTCTGCAGTACCAGTTGCAAACTGAAGTATGTGACTCAAATCAAGTCATTAGAGTAGTCTGCCCACACACCCTCCTAGAAGCTGCCACGTCTCGAACATACTTGACAAAGAGTTGATAAACTTCTTTTTCCTTTTTCAGGGTATTTGAACCCTCCTCTGAAAAGTTAGGCTTCAAATGTGAAGTAACATTTGTACACTCAACTTGCCCCTTGCTTGGGGTCTCAGGAGATGAACCAACATTGGCAGTTCCTGAAGAGCTGACAGCATTCCAAGCTCTTCTAGTCCATGCCTAATTTGACGAACACAAGGGTCAAAACACTCTCCCAAAGAAACAATTTGCTGCAGAGTGCTCTCCTCCACAAATACAGGCAATTGCCCATTTTGAAGCATGGCAACTGCCATCATCACTCCAACAAAGTAGTAATCTTGTGCTAATAATGGCCTCAAGCCATGGTCAAAGTACTTTTCCTTAATAGCTTGATTCATTAGTCTTATCCATTCCTTACGTGGCCCACCCTGATCTACACATTCTTCTCCCATGAAGTCCACCTGAAATGTCGGTCTATAATTTGTAATGTATTCTAGTTCACTGATTGTTGTTTCTAATATATTTGCCCTGTCAACAGTAATGTAATTTGTTTCTCCCTCAATGGTTTCTTCGCAACTTGTAACTTCTAAGGCTCGGCCAGTTACAATCTCTTTTTGCAGAAATTTAAGCACTTCTACAGGGTCAGTCAAACCCTGATCTTTAGCACCTTTGATTACTGACTGGATATCAAATGAACTCGAGGGTGGCTGACTCTTACTTGTACTGAACACTGATCCTGCATTTGTATTAGCATCAGCATTGGTGTCTGACATATGTCGAGACAATGGGACACTCGCATCAGAATCTTTTGTCAAATCCATGATATTACAAAACAAGTCGTCTCTACCACTAGCATCACTTGACAGCATGTCAGATTCAGGGACTTCAAACACAGGAACTTCTAGTTGTTTATCACTGGGATCAATCATGGATGGCAGTTCCTCCAGGAGTCTTACATAGATCCAACCAGATGGAGCAATTGATTTCAGCAGCAGCTTTGAATCAATCTCTTTTCCTGCCTGGATGTTCGGTCTTAGCAAAGTACCACCAGAGTTCTTTACTATTTCGAAATACAAGCCCTCCATTTCACCTGTCAATAATTTCGCTAACTCTTGCTGAAGTTTTTTAGCATCCCACTTTCTATCAATGTCCACGCCTGATATAATTCGTCCACTTCTCTCTAAATCAAGGCTTTCTGCTTTCGTCGGTATTTTCTCTCTTCCCATTTCTAGTATCATAACATCCTTTGAAACTATCTCAGATGCCAACGGTCGACCAGCAGGACGCCTTACATTCGGAACGACTGGATACGGCCGCGAACTAGAATCAGAAGTTCTCCTGTATCTTCCTCTTGAAACTGTCGGAAACCTCCTCTGCAATTCTGTTAGTGCGCTATTAGTTGGCTGGGTTTGGCGAACGAAAGTCGTCTCCGATGTTGTTGGTTGACGTTCATTACTAGGAAATCTTGTCGTTGATGGTCCATGCGCAATTAACGAGGTCAGCTGATTAATACTGTCTATTGCAGCTTGTGCGATTTCTTTCACTTGTTCGGACGTCGCCATCTTTGTTTGGCACCACATGGTAGAGAACTACCGCAAGGTGTTATGGGTAAAGGAATTTTGAGAAACACACAAAATTAATTCCGAACACACACAAAATTAATTCCAAACACACACAAAATTAATTCCAAACACACACAAAATTAAGTCCAAACACACAAAATTAAGTCCAAACACACACAAAATTAATTGCAAACATACACAAAATTAATTCCAAACACACACAAAATTAATTGCAAACACAAAATATAAGTCTTCTAAAAATATAATTAATAGGTATGGTAAAATTAATTTGGCGGTTAAACAAAATGTTTTAGAAATGCAAAATATTAATTCTATCAACGTGTAAAATTAATTCATGCACAGGTAAAAACTATATCCACCATTTTGACCAGAACGGGCCTTCATATTTTTTAGACAGTTGATAAAAATAAACCAGTACAATTAAAATTGTACCAGTTCAATATATTTTGTACCAGTTCAATATATTCTGTACCAGTTCAGAAAAAATTGTACCAAAGGAACAAATTGTACTACAACATAATATACATGATCAATTAATAACTAACATTCTAACTACATGTATATCAATAAATAAACCATATTAAGTCTTAAAATTATTACAATGAATCATAGAAATCTGTACATTACAGATGTAGTTCTCTCACAGCCTTCTTAAATTCCTTAAGAATTTTCGTTGAACGTAATTTATCCAGTATCCAAGTCCTTCACAGGAACAAACTAAGCCCAAGAAATTGACCTGGCCCCAGCTGAGTGGCTTCATACATGTAGCTCAGTTGGCAGAGCAATGCACTAGCATATAATAGAGGACATGGGTTCAAATCCTGCTGGCACTGGAGTGACCTGCCTTTTTTAGTCTAATAAGAGACAATAATTGTTGCTTAAATTGTCTATTAGCCCACACTTCAAATATACATTCATTTCTTCAAAAATATTTAAAGAAACTTGGTAGTGTTCTAAATTAATTCTTACAGCTACTGTATATTTTCCAGTGGATGATGCTATGACCACCCTGGGGTACATAGAGAGTAGCCTAAAGGGCATTATAGGCAGGTTCTGTATTGGGTGATACAAAGACTGAAACAACATTAATTAATAATATTCCCCTTGCAATGAAGTACCAGTCGCTAAGAATAGTGTCAATACTGATCTACCTTTAAAAATGAAAGGAGCTCAATTTCACACCACAAGTCACCATCCGAAAAACTGGCAAATTCCAGGTTACCATTTTCCTTTTTGTAGGGTATGGCACAGACTTCCTTGGTGTGCATGCATTCTAAACATTTGTCAATGGTCTCTGAAAACTCATTGTCTCCTGGAAAAAAATAATTATTATAATTTATAAAATCAGTCATTATTTTACAGTGAAGAATATCTTTCAATGGTTTTTCATACAATACAGCTTACATATAGGAAGAGATTTGTATGATCATTCCACCTTAAAATCAAAAGAGCTGTGCAGCTTCCCACTGTTTCACACACTCCATTTGTGGTGTTTGTGGATATCATTCATTGACCAAATGAAGAAATATTGGAATATTGTGTAAGGAAACCCTTGTAACCATGGCACATAGTGATACAAAGAGTTGGATTTTGGTGCATCTGAAGTAGCCAACAAAGCAAGTGCATGGTGGCTGCCAGATAGAGATGGACCACAACACAATGAAATCCTTGCCGCAGCCTCTTTGCAATAATTACACTATGTGGATTCTTTAAATCCAATGGTGTAATAACAACAAGGGTTGTAAGAAGGGCCTATGTGCATATTCATTTATTACCTGAGAGGAATGTCAAGATTTTAGAAATTCTCCCCCCCCCCCCCTCCAGCCCCCCCTGTAGGTACTGGAAAGCATTGTTTTCAATTACTTAGTTTTCCTTGTCCTGTGAATTTTTTCTACGTAAGCTGTGCTCCGACACCTGCAGAAGGAAGAGGTCAAGGAACAGTTTCATCAAGGAGGCTGCCAAAATTTACATCTCAAATGCACCGATAAAATGACTCTTCCGATTTTCGGGGGTGCAGGTTAAAAAAAAAAAGGGGGTAAGGTATGCTTACAGAATAAATTAATATTAACTTCGCCACATTATGAAAGCACACTACACGACACACTAAATTTAGAAATTTCTACTTAAAATGGCCTACATATTTACCTTCGCCAATCACAAAATCTTTTTCGCTTGTATGTGACACAGTATCATCTTGAGAAAATATTTTCAGTTTTCCTATACAAAGACAAAATTATATTAACGCAAATCATGCCTACATAGTTAGACCAATGATATGTTGTCAAAACTAACTCTCATCAAGACGTTTTAGGCGACCAAATTAAAAACGCAAAGAAAAAAAAATGACAAAATAACAAATAACCTTTGCAAGAGGAGCCGTAGTTAGGTGTTTCTAATCCAATTCCTTTTCGAATTGTAGTTCTTGGGAACGCGAAGGCACCACTGTCGTCCAGCATATTCCACCCTTTTTATCCGCCATTTTGGAATCTTCAAAGCTTTCATTTGATTGGCTTGTGGAAACAACGCTGGCCAATAGCAATTGACGATTCACCTCCTGTAAAATCGAAACAGCATGCAGACTTCCCGAGAAAGAGTCGACATTTCCGCAGATTTTATGGCTGAAACTAGCTGGGAATATGGTCCGGCATTTGGACATCAATTTC
This sequence comes from Montipora capricornis, assembly GCF_036669925.1. Lineage (NCBI taxonomy): Eukaryota > Metazoa > Cnidaria > Anthozoa > Scleractinia > Acroporidae > Montipora > Montipora capricornis. The sequence continues at coordinate 10,146,746 of NC_090885.1, read as the reverse complement.
GTGTTTAAGCACCCTTTTGAGAAAGTTACTCGCGCATACTTCAAGAAGGTAATGAAGTTATCGATCGCTGTCGATCGGTGTCCATGCCTTGTCAATTTCCCTCAGTCACTTTTATCAGCTTATTTCATGACCATTTTCATAATTAACATTCTGCTGAAAATTTTGGAACTTCGCGATGGAAACTTGTGACGACTCGGGCTGAAATGAAATTCTAAACTGCTTTTCAAGGGTGGACATGTTGTTTCTTAATTTTAGCAAGCTCTAGAGATTCCTTAGGATTGCTAGGTTGGGGACACTCTGAGGGCTTCATTATTTTTTACTAGTGTTTTCTGAAGAAATCACCTCATTATGCAAGCACCTGACAACTGCGGCAAATCTTAATAACCATTCATAAAAGAATGAATAATTTGGCAACCCTCAATTCATATTCAATGATATCAAGATTGACATTAAGGCAGCTAAAACAAAGGAAATTGGGTAAGCATTGTTACATGGTTATTAATTGTCCAGTGTTGTCTTGTTTCTGACTTGCCAAACTGATGCAAAATTGAATTTTGACCCCAAAGGGAAATGTGTGGTGGTGGACTGGTGATGGATTTATATACCACACATATCACATACAGTCTCATGGTGGTTTGGCTCCAACTTGTGTAAGAGTCCTTTGAGAAGTAAACTACCATGTGCGGGGGTCTTCCCTCCAACTCTTCAGAAAGGGTGTGTGGGTCTGGGGTTCTTGAGTCAGGGTCGAGGGGGGTGGGTTTACTAGTAGTGGTATACCAGTATACCCGTAAAAAATTTGCCAAAATACCCAAAATTCATCCAAGTATACCTAAAATTAATGGAAGCATTGTATACTGTATACCTGAAAT
>NC_090885.1:10110877-10128377 GCF_036669925.1 Montipora capricornis | reverse complement strand
ATAGAATAATAGCAAAATTAGAGAAATGAGAGCGTTTTTGGAAGGGTGCCGAAAAAGGTACGAGACTGGCAATCATGTAACACAACTCAAAGAAATAAAATTACAGACATATTAGAGAAAAAAGAGCGTACGTTAATGTGTGCCGAAAAGGGTGCGAGACTAGCACTGATTTAGAACAATTCAAAGTAAATGGAATAATATAAGAAATTAGAGAAATGAGAGCGTTTTTTAAGGCGTGCCGAAAAAGGTACGAGACTGGAAATCATGTAACACAATTCAAAGTGAATGGAATTATAGAAAATTTGGACAAACGAGAGCGTATTTTAAGGCGTGCCGAAAAGGGTGCGAGACTGGCACTGATGTAGCAAAATTCAAAGTAAATGGAATAAGAGAAAAATTAGAGAAATGACAGCGTTTTTTGAGACGTGCCGAGAAAGGTACGAGACTGGCAATCATGTAACACGACTCAAAGTAAATGGAATTATAGGCAAGTTGCACAAATGAGACGGTGAGTTAAGGCGTGCCGAAAAGGGTGCGGGACTAGCACTGACGTAACACAATTCAGAGTAAATAGAATAGAAAAATTAGGGAAATGAGAGCGTTTTTTGAAGGGTGCCGAAAACGGTACGAGACTGGCAATAATGTAACACAATTCAAAGTAAATAGAATAATAGAAAAATCAGAGAAAAAAGAGCGTATGTTCATGCGTGCCGAAAAGGGTGCGAGACTGGCACTGATGTAGCACAATTCAAAGGAAATGGAATAAGAGAAAAATTAGAGAAATGAGAGCGTTTTTTGAAGGGTACCGAAAAAGGTACGAGACTGGCAATAATGTAACACAATTCAAAGTCAATGGAATTAGAGAAAAATTGGACAAATGAGAGAGTATGTTAAGGCGTGCCGAAAGGATGCAAGACTAGCATTGATGTAACACAATTCAAAGTAAATGGAATAATAGAAAAATTAGAGAAATGAGAGCGTTTTTTGAAGGGTGCCGAAAAAGGTACGAGACTGGCAATAATGTAACACAATTCAAAGTAAATGGAATTATAGAAAAATTAAACAAATCAGAGCGTATGTTAAGGCGTGCCGAAAAGAGTGCAAGACTAGCACTGATGTAACACATGAAAAATGTAGAAAAATGAGAGCGTTTTTTGAGGCGTGCCGAAAAAGGTACGATACTGGCAATCATGTAACACACTCAAAGTCAATGGAATTAGAGAAAAATTAGAGAAATAAGAGCGTATGTTAAGGCGTGCCGAAAAGGGTGCAAGACTAGCACTGATGTAACAAAATTCAAAGTAAATGGAATAATAGAAAAATTAGAGAAATGAGCGCGTTTATTGGAGGGTGCCGAAAAAGGTACGAGACTGGCAATAATGTAACACAATTCAAAGTAAATGGAATTAGAGAAAAATTAGAGAAATAAGAGCGTTTTTTGAGGCGTGTCGAAAAAGGTGCGATACTGGCAATCATGTAACACACTCAAAGTCAATGGAATTATAGAAAAATTAGAGAAATAAGAGCGTATGTTAAGGCGCGTCGAAAAGGGTGCAAGACTAGCACTGATGTAACACAATTCAAAGTAAATGGACTAACAGAAAAATTAGAGAAATAAAAGCGTTTTTCGAGGCGTGCCGAAAAAGGTACAAGACTGGCAATTATGTAACACAACTCAAAAGAAATAAAGTTACAGACATATTAGAGAAAAAAGAGCGTACGTTAATGCGTGCCGAAAAGGGTGAGAGACTAGCACTGATGTAAAACAATTCAAAGTAAATGGAATAATAAAAGAAATTAGAGAAATGATGTATGTATGTAACATAAATCAAAGTAAATGGAATTATAGACAAATTGGACACATGAGAGCGTTTTTTGAGGCGTTTTCACTGCCGAGGGCTCCCCCATTGACGAGTAAAATCGTATGGCGTTAGACAGAGTAAAATCTATTATTGTCAATTTGCATTTTTGGCGGTGAAAGGGTTAAGGTGTGCCGAAAAGGGTACGAGACTAGCACTGATGCAACACAACTCAAAGTAAATAGATTATAGAAAAGGTGGACAAACGAGAGCGCAATTTAAGGCGTGCCGAAAAGGGTACGAGACTAGCACTGATCTAACACAACTCACAGACAATGGATTATAGAAAAGGTGGACAAACGAGAGCGTAATTTAAGGTGTGCCGAAAAGGGTACGAGACTAGCACTGATGTAACACAACTCAAAGTAAAGGGAATTATAGAAAAGGTGGAGAGAGGAGAGCGTAATTTAAGGTGTGCCGAAAAGGGCACGAGAGTTGCAGTGATGTAACACATCTCAAAGTATAGGGAATTATAGAAAAGGTGGAGAAGGGAGAGCGTAATTTAATTAAGGCGTGCCGAAAAGGGTACGAGACTAACACTGATGTAACACAACTCAAAGTAAATGGATTATAGAAAAGGTGGACAAACGAGAGCGTAATTTAAGGTGTGCCGAAAAGGGTACGAGACTAGCACTAATGTAACACAACTCAAAGCAAAGGGAATTGTAGAAAAGGTGGAGAAAGGAGAGCGCAATTTAAGGCGTGCCGAAAAGGGTACGAGACTAGCACTGATCTGACACAACTCAAAGAAAATGGATTATAGAAAAGGTGGACAAACGAGAGCACAATTTAAGATGTGCCGAAAAGGGTACGAGACTAGCACTAATGTAACACAACTCAAAGTAAAGGGAATTGTAGAAAAGGTGGAGAAAGGAGAGCGCAATTTAAGGCGTGCCGAAAAGGGTACGAGACTGGCACTGATCTGACACAACTCAAAGAAAATGGATTATAGAAAAGGTGGACAAACGAGAGCACAATTTAAGATGTGCCGAAAAGGGTACGAGACTAGCACTGATCTGACACAACTCAAAGAAAATGGATTACAGAAAAGGTGGACAAACGAGAGCACAATTTAAGATGTGCCGAAAAGGGTACGAGACTAGCACTAATGTAACACAACTCAAAGCAAAGGGAATTGTAGAAAAGGTGGAGAAAGGAGAGCGCAATTTAAGGCGTGCCGAAAAGGGTACGAGACTGGCACTGATCTGACACAACTCAAAGAAAATGGATTATAGAAAAGGTGGACAAACGAGAGCCCAATTTAAGATGTGCCGAAAAGGGTACGAGACCAGCACTGATCTTACACAACTCAAAGTTAAAGGATTATAGGAAAGGTGGACAAACGAGAGCTCAATTTAAGGGGTGCCGAAAAGGGTACGAGACTAGCACTGATGTAACACAACTCAAAGTAAATGGAATTATAGGAAAGGTGGATAAACGAGAGCGTAATTTAAGGCGTGCAGAAAATGGTACGAGGGCAGCACTGATGTAACACAATTCAAAGTAATTGGAATTATAGAGAAAGTGAACAAATTAAAGTATAATTTAAGGCATGCTAGATCAGCACTAGAAGAGGGTCGGCACTTAAAGAACAAGCCACGGAGAAAATTCCACCATTTGTCAGAACATACAACTTAGCATTGTCAAATCTTCAAGCAATAGTGGCGCTCAACTGGAGTTTTATTCAAAACCAGTCATTGCTGTCAAAGCCTATTCAAGAACCTCCTGTAATATCATACAAGAGGGGTAATTGTCTCAAGGACATGATCGTTAAAGCAAAACTGTGAATTGAAGGTATCTGACTTATCTGTAACCACAAACCTACAAAAGGGAGACCGTACAGGTCTGTCACATTCTTTCAAATCTTTGTTGGGTTAGTTGATGCGGCAGTCCCTTGCAGACATTGCGAAAACTCCAAGGCGTGTAAATGTTAGATGTTAGATGTAGCGAGATGGAAATTGAAATAGTAGAGAAATATCAGGACCTGAAAAGAGAAATTGGTAGGATCCAGCAGATGAGATCGGTAAATGTGGTTCCGGTTGTGATTGGTGCACTTGGCTCTGTGACAAAAAAGTTTAAAACATGGTTGGAAAAGTTACAAGTTGATGTAAATATCGGTGCAGTGCGAAAAACTACCATGTTGGGAACAGTGCGTATCCTAAGGACAGTCTTAGAACAACACGAGAAAGAAGTAAACTCAAATGAGACTATGATTGGATTTGGTTTCACTTCTGATTGGTTAAAAAAAGTGGCACGAGAACTTTGAACCAATCACTAATAGGGCAACCACATGACTTTTGGAGGGCAAATAGTTTATTTGTTTCCTGAGTAGCATCATTTCTGCGGAGCGAGGCCGTGTAAATGATGCTACTGGGGACAAAAATAAGCTATATGCCCGACAAAATTAGTGTGTTTATCATTATTATCAATAATAGAGGCCAAATCGCACAAATTCATTGTTTTTTTGTCAGACATGTAACATGAAACAATGATATGAAAAGTTGTTGCTACAATATGATCAGCTAATGAAGAGTCAAAGAAAATTTATTTTTCGTTACAATAAAACTCAGATATGATCTATTTTTTAAAAGACTGTTAACAATAAGCAAAAAGATAGTTTATATTTAAAAACTAATAGTCTACAGCTAATCAGAATCAGGGCGGCAAATGCATTTGCAGCCCTGCGCATTTACCGTCTGGCTCGCAAAAAGGCGCGTTTAGGGCAGTTTGTTATATGGCCACGCGTATTCACAATAATCAAAATTAATACATCAGAGCGAATTGAACTGATGAAAAATAACTTCATAACAAACGATATCCAAACTTAAAAAGGTGTGTTTTTAACCTTGATTAATAAAGAGTAACATTCGTCCTGGATCAAAGTCTCGGCACAAAAAGAAAACCCCGATAGGAAAACACGGTAGGCGATAAGCTAAAATGGAATGTAGTAACCGGAGCGCTTAAATATATCAAATCAATGATTGATTGATCGATTGATTAAGCTTGATTGTTAACAGACTGAAAGAAGGACTTTAAGGTGGCTCAAACCAGTTTCAACATTTGACGGAAACGTTCTTATTAGAAGGACTGACACTACAACATTTCATCACTTCACAGCAATGTTATGGCACCATGTCAAACACCAGTTAATGCTGAAAAAGATTCGGTCATTTTTGTGACGTAAAAAGTTACCTTGGCAAGAGGAAGGCCCTGCAAATCACCCCTTATTTTGGCGTTAGCTGCTCATACCTCAAAAACGAACTGGGCGACCCCCATTTTTTATTTGTGATATGTAACCAGCGTGCCAGAATGAAACTTTGTGTAAAGTTGAAAAAATTCTGTGAAGCAGATTCAGAGCCACCTTAAATAATTGAAAGTTTAAGATAGCTCTGAATCCGCTCCACAGAATTTTTGAAACTTTTGCAGAGAGTTTCATCTTGGCCTGCTGGTCACTTTTGTGCAATGAAAAATTGGGGTCACCGAGTCCGTTTTTCAGATATGAGCAACTAAAGACAAAAATAGGGTGTTTTTTTGACAAGGCTTTCCTGTTACCATAGTAACTTGTTACGTTACAAGAGTGACTGCATCTTTTTTAGCAATAATTAATGTTTCAAATGGTACTACTACATTGCTGTTACTGATGAAGTGTTGCTTTATGAATCCTTCTAATAACAAGGTCTCTTGAAAGTGTTGAAACTGGTTTGAACCACCTTAAACTGTACACGAAATACATCTAGAAGGCAAATGGATGTGAAATAAGGCAGACGAGTTGTGTGCGTTAACTCAGGTCTGAGGAATTTTCTACTTTGGCGGATCTTATACAACCCACACAAAGCCTTGATACATCTCTTGGCAACGTGAACATGTTGGAGTCAAATCAGGAACCCAAATAAGGAACACTGTTGGAGATGGAGTCAATAGATTTTATAGTTTTATTGTGTCTCTCAGATAGTACGCGCGCCGTGATCGCGTTAGTATTCTTAATATAAAGAATACTAATGAGGCATAGCTTGTTTTTCTTGTATGCTAATATTCACCTCTCGCACTATCCCATTTCCGAGTTGCTGTATGCCTCAGTTTCAAAGCGAGTCCTTGTGCACAACCATTCAAATGTAAATGCGTTGCGTATTCTTATGCAAATCAAACTCCTTTCCCTTACAATAGCTGAGCACCAAGACTCACTTCGAAACCGAGACTAACAGGAACTCGGAAATGGCCCATTTGAACCATTGTTTTGAGTCCAGAGGGACACGTTCTTTGTGGAATGTTTGCAGCACGTGTTTTATCGGGTCTAAAAATTTCATTTCCTTTGCTGACGTCCCGTGGCCTTGCGATGGCGATGCAAACGACATGCTGGCCGTTCTGCTGAGAGGGGAGGAAACCACGTCCTCCACAAGATAACGAATTAAAGAGCTACAATCATAGACAAAAGTAGTTGGGAAGGTTATGTAAATGAACCGCACCAGCTGTATTTCAACCCGCTTCTTTTAAAGGGCAAAAGAAATAGTTTCACCTTCACTTGTATGGCCCTTCCCTCCCTATTCAACGTTGCAAGGTTACACAATAATTTCCCACTAAAACGTTAAGTTTTGCACAACATTGGGAGTGTTCGAAAATAATACTGGATACAAAGTGAAAGTAAGTAAAGGAAGGATTGTCAGAATAGTCTTTCAAATGAAAATGTTCCCGACAGCTAATGTGTAAATTCTCCGCTTATTCTTTAGCCGATTTTTGACTCAAATACTTTTACTTCTCACTAAGCCTAACAAGCTCCAATATTGATTCGAGTATAAATAAAGTTACGAGTTATGAGTTCTTTTCGGGCCCTTTTCAGTTTATAGAGGAGTTGCCATTATTACAAAGAAATCCCAGGAAATTACCTATCTTTAAAATTATTTCGAGCTTAACTTACACGAATGAATTGTGAACATTTTGTCTACTTTAAGTCAGGGGCACCCAACGAGAATATAGTTCAAAACCACTTAAACATAGCATTGTTAAACGTATTTTGGTATTTAAACGATAGATATAGGCATATTTTTATCCCCTAAAAATATTTTATCTGTTCGGATTTCCTAGCTGAAAGTTTAGTGATCCGAAAATTATAGGGATCAAAACTTACCTTTTCAAAAATTTCAGCCACAAAAAAGGCTACCGAAAATTCTACGTGAGCTTTTTAGGGTAAACATCCGTTAAAAATGGGCAATTATACCATTTTTTAGATGTTCGAAAATCCTAGGACAGGCAGGCAAGCAAGAAATTTTACAGCAAATGTTCCGAAAATTCTAGATCTCAAATCGTTTCCCGAACAGATATTTTACGAAATTTGACGTTGGGTGCCCCTGTTTAAGTATTTTTAAGCTTGCCTTATTTGCCTCCCTTTGTATTCAAAATTCTTTGTAAGTAGGTCCACAACAGCCTTTGGCTGCCTCTTTCTTAACCTGCTCGAATAAGCTACTTACGACATTGCGTTGTTTTCCTTGACTCTGACTAGAATCCTAATTGCGTTTTCCTTTTAATTAAGCCGCTAAGATCTTTTTGATCTGGTCGCTGGTATATATTTTAGTTCAAAACACTCGACAACCAACGGCAAGAAAGATAATTTTCAACAAGTATCTTATTTCATTGCTCTTAGAAAAAACATATCTTCCTTTAAAAACACAAAGCTATTCAGTGCAGGGAACGATTTTTTCGAGCCCGTGCACACAAGGTTCTCGACTGTTTAGAAAATTCTGGCTCAGCGTGGTAGTGACAGAGTACTATTAAAAAGGGTTTTAAAAGTTTCTCAACGAGCGCTCCTTTTTTCATACTGTATCATGCTTACAGGTAATCATTCAAACGAGGGCTATCACTAAATCTATAGAGGACTACCAGGTATCTAGCTTTATGAAAATACTACCCAGATTTGTACTCCTTTTTCAATTATCAAAATTAATGAACAACGTTTGCCCAAATGTAAACAATTCCAATTCCGTATGCAGGGCATCCAGACACGTTTATTTTTTTCTCCACAAACCAAGGCCATAGTAGAAATAGAATCAAAAATTGTTTCAATTTCTTCCAGTTATGCTTTAGTCTTTTGACTAACAGGACAGCTCGTTGTTGCAAATGTTGCTCAAATCATGTTCTTTCTTTGCAATACGCATTGTACAAAATATAGCGATATCATTCACAGCCCAAAGGTCATGACAACTTACTCACGTTTCTCTCGCAAAGCTGTTCCGATGACGTGAGTGTTGCGTAATAGCATAATTTATGCGTCTGTACCCTTTTCGGCATGATACCCTTTTCGGCATTTTACATGCCCCCTTTAGCAAATTGCTAATTTCAACTGGGGCATGCTGCTCCTGTTATTTCTAGGAAGCCAGATTCAAATTTCCCAGCTAGTTAATGGACGATGAGTGAATGACTCAATGTCAAATTACTGTTCCACAGTGATTGTCTGACAAGAACTGACAAGTACAAATTTCCAGACACTATTTAACATTGATATTATGCACATATTCCTCTTATACTAATAGTTATATTGGTATGCAGGGAGCGGTTGAAGAAAGGTCAAAAGTAAAAGCAGCACTATTTGCCCCTGAAGTCTCTCCAAATATTACCCCTATGAGCCTAATTTTACCAGCTGAGCCAAAAGAACAGGAGGCAGGTGTTGAATCTATGGGAACAACTGCAACTAAGAGAAGGAAACTTCCTACAGGCATTGCCCCCCCTGAGATGAAAGAGCTATCTAAAAGTTTTGAAATCCTTTCAAACTCTGGACTGCGAAACCCTGGACTGGTAAAGGTCTTGAACTTAACATGCAAACATGATTTGTATGGTCTTTTGGCTGCTCTCCTCTGTTGTGTTAAAGCTTATAATAAATCTGTTGAAAACAAAAATGACTTGTTGACTTTTAAAGCTTTAATAATTATTGACATGACAGGTTTCAACTTCAGACCAAAAAGTGCAAGCATGCATGTATCATGGCCCTTTTCAACAATCACCTTGGACCAAGAATTAAATCATACAGGCTATAATTATTACACTTTGGGATTTGTTTGATTGATACACGAACTTTTAACAATAACTTTCACCAATCGGATTTGAAGGTATGTTGTGTTTTTTAAAAGGACTAATGACTCATTATGTTGCATAAGTAGTCAAGCTTATGTATATCACCAGGGGTATCAATAGAAGCCGGTTACCGGTGGTGTACCTCCACCTGCTTTGCCTCTCCCCGCCAGCTAGTTTGCCTTGATGTTCACTAAAAATGCTATCATAAACTTGTCAAACTGCTGCCTTCAATGGGCCATCATGGACGGCTAGTTCAAAAGTTATTGAAACCCCTGTATCACCACATTAAAAGTTGCGTTTTTATACTAATTTGCATATTTTAATAACACAGGGGCCAAGTTACTCGAAGCATGGTTAGCGCTAACCAGTGGTTAAGTTCTAGCTATCAGAACCTATAGGTTGTCATGGTATTTATCCCAGGTTAGTGCTAACCTAGCTTCGATCAGCTTTGATCATGGCCAAAGTTTCAAAATAATGATAATTATTATCAACTAATTTGCTTCAATCAGATAATTTCAGCACAAAACTTCCAGTTGCATCTAGGCATAAATAGACTGTTGTGTTTGCTGTAACAGGTAATTACAATTCTTTCTGTTGCATGCTGTTCATGTATGTTTTAAGAGGTGGCAAATTATTCTTTTTAAGAACGTTAACATGGCTGGGACAATCCTTTAAATGCTAACAGCCCACTTAAGCCTGCAATCAGTGTCCAGAGCTGTCTCATTCGTTCTTCCAGCAGGTGCAAAACACAGGTCACAGGTCATTGTTTTTCCAATATTGTTGAAACAATGCTAAACACTTAATAAAGCTAACTTAAAGCCTAAAGAAAGTTGTTAGGCCTTAGAATGTTAGCATCAGTAAAGGGTTATGGGTGTCTTAATTATAAATGCAAAAACAATGACCGTTGACCTGTGATCTGTGTTTTGTACCTGCAGCATTTTATTTTAAATGCCTTCACTGGCAAATATTCTGGATCATTTGCAAGCAAAAGCTTACAGGGATCTGCAGACTGGCAGAATCATATCAATTTGTTTAAGTCATGCAGATTCACCATTTGGCAAATACTAGCTAACGTATATTAATAATATCAATACTGTCTTTGCCACTTCTTATGAGTTAAATATGTGATTTAGTTATTATAAATATGAAGATCAAGGTTAAAATGGTTTCATTTTTTATTTCATTTTGCTCTACAAAATGTAATGTACTTTATCTGTGAGGTCACTGGTTGAGCTATCCTCTAGTCTGAGCTTACTTTTAAAATAATTATTGTTATTATCATAATTTATCACCTAAAAGGAGTACTTTCTTTTTCTTCCTTTTTTGTTTTGCTTTTAAAGACCAAGGATAAGCCTTGTTTAGACAGAAACACTGTTAAAATGCTGGCCACAATGATTGCTACTGGGTCAACATCTCACCAAATAGGAGAAATAGTTATACAGGACAGTGATCTACGAGATGCAGTCAAAGCTTTGTTACTCAAGGATGTGGATGACCAGTGTAAGAAGCTCTGTAAGAAACGTGAAGAAAGTTCTTCTGTATTACGTGTGCCACGATCAAAACACAAGGTAATTAAACTATGTTTTAAATTGACAAAAATCATTGGAGATTTTCCCTGGATTGAACCCTTTGGTTAATATTATTGATCATGAACATTGAAGTATATTATTTTAGAGTTGCTCACAAGCCCAAATGATAAGTTAAATTAACTTCTTCATAAATCAATGAAATAAAAAACTTACATTATTATATTTTGTCACTTGGAAAGTGCATTGTATGCTTTATATAATTTATTTGGAAAGTGGGAAATAGCAAATTTATTTTATGTTACTGTTTATAATTCCCTCTATGTTAATTAATTTGCAAGGAATGTCTCTGAGACTACTTAAATTCCAATGTTGTTCTCAAGCTAATGCCCAAATTAAAAATAATGCAGTTCTTGTTCAGATCTATTAATAATGCTGTAGGAATTTGATGTTACTTTAGTTCTCTGATTGAATCAATATTCAACTTATACCCAGTAGGGTTTAGCCGTTAAATCCAATACAAATCCTGGTAACCTAGCTGAGTTGAATACTGGTTTAACCCAATAATGGATTTTGCAACATCATTGATTTGCGTTAGCTACAGGATAACACACACCAGTATTATAAAAATTATATGGCTGAACAACACAACACCTTCTCTTAAGCATCTTGGGAAAATGATGCAATACAGGAACAGAACTGCACAATAATATTATTATTGTATTACAGATTTTACCGGCAACAATAATACGTACTTGTTGGGTATTTCATGTTGCAAACAGATAACTGACAATGATGAATTTATAGCCGTGAAGTTCATGCATGGAGATTTGAAATACAATTTGCATGTTGCAGGATGCCAATTAATAACCCCTTTATATTTTTATTCATATGTATTAAGAGCCTTGAAACTTTTTCGTGGGAAAGCATTATCGTGGAAATGAGGCAGCATGCTCCAGATGTTCTGGATTTCCTTGCAACTATCGCAGTACCACAGATAAAAAAAGATTCAGAGCAACAAATTCCACCTTTGTGTACAGCCTATGGGATACTGATGCATTCCAGGTGGAAAGAACTCAGCCTGATCCAGAAACTCAATGGCATCCTTCTTGGTTTTGGAAATGCTACTGAAAGGGTATTTATCTGCTGTTTAATTTGATTATTTTTAGTGGTCTTTTGATCTCAAATGACTTGTTTGTTGAAGAAAAGTCACAATACAACAACTATTCTTAATGATGCCAATAATTTATGTGGATTAATTCATTGTGGAGACAAGTTAAGCTATTAATTTGTTGACCCATTGTAACTGTTGAATTATAATAATTATATAAAAATTTATATATATGTCTTTTGCTTGCAGTCTCTTTAAATTAAAAGAATTGACCAAAATTGTTTGAAATCATATTTCGAAGAGCTACTAGTGTGTATTTTGATTATAGTTCTGCAAACTCTGATCTGCAGTTGTTTATTCACATCAAAGATTGGTGGTTTTGAACTTATTTGTTTTTAGACAATGAAGAGGCTGAATAGAATGGGGATTGCTGTCACTAGGGAAGGCTACCGTACCATCATGGATGACATGGGTTCTGACCTCTTAGATCGTGTGAGGAAGAACATAGCTGTTGGCCTTGAACCACGAATTGTGTTTGATAATCTGGATTTCAAAATTTTAGTCAATATAATTCTAACAAATCACAGGAATTCAGATCATCATTGGATTGCTCACTTCCTGACATTCGATAGAGTGTCCTCACAGAACCTTGATGACTCCAAGCCACAGGTGGCCAACGTTAAGGACTTCGAGAACATAGAGTACCTGCTAAACAAGGAAGAATTGGAGAAGCTTAGAAGTGATTTCATTGTGCTTGTTGCTCGTGTTTTAAAGGAATTCTTTAAGTTCATGGAAGCACTCGGAGACGTTATACCAAAACACATCTCTCACAGGTGTCTTTACAGTAATTGCCATTATTGAGACGAAATATTATATTCAATTATTATTCCTAGTTTTCTTACAGCTGAGATTCATTTTTCACTTGTTGCCTTTAGATTTTAAAGTAATGTGGCACCAACTGAAATGTTTGACTGTAATTTGTACCAATAAATGTGTCAATTAAGTGTGTTTTTGCCACACAGCCCTGGTATATCCATGGACATGAATGAAGGTTGCCTCTTTGGTCTCTATTTAATCTAACTATTTGTGTACTCATGACCAACTTATGACCAGTAAAGTTGATAGAAGATTGAAAGGTCCCATGCAAGGTTCCCTTCCTTTTTATATCCATTCCCACAACCCATGACAGGTACAGTACATCTGTCAACACTATGCAGGGGGGTTTGGGGATGGTGGTCATTATCATTTCAGGTTCTTTCCCATAACGTCAGTGACATTGCTATAAGCATGCACTGCAGTAGATAAATTTCAGACATACAGAATTCCAAACAAAGGCAGCACTTACTCATGGCAGCATTAGAGATTATATCAATTAAAGTTAATAATAAGGCTAACTTTGTTGATTTCAGATACTCTACTGAAATGAAAGAGAAGTCGACCATCATTGGTTTGCCTGTGGTTCCTTTTAACCAGTCAAAACATTCTGATGTTTGCAGTTATCTTCAGTATGTGCAAAAACTTCTCATTGACATCTACAAACCAGAGGTAGAGTTCAAAAGAACAGTCATAACGAACATGTATATTTTAATCCTTGTTTTACACTCAATTCTGCTAATTACTTACAGTCTCCTTTAAGCATGAGCGCTACATTTGTTTACAACGTTTATCGGTTTATAAACAATGAAAAGTAACAATATATATGGTCATTTCACATTTAATTATACTAATTCATAAGAATAATAGATCAAGTGCCAGGGTAATCTATTTTAGAAAATTATATTACATTTATTTCATGCATTTATATGAAAATTTATGCTTGCTATTGACTGCATGATTATTGATATTTCATTAGTAAGGAAAACGGAATGTGCAGCATAATACTAAATGTAAATTTAACTCTAGGACCAGCCTGGACCCCTAAATACAGATGCAGATGTCATTTTAAGGAATGTCAAACTGCCACTTGTTGGGGACCTCCTTGGAAGGGAGCGTGTTTCTGGTGCTAAGAAAACCAGACTAGGATGTGACAGCCCATCAGAGAGATTTCAAAACATTGTTGAAGCCCCTGCACTTTGGCACACAAAGCAGTCATTTCTTGGTGTGAGTAAATTACACAAAGTTTTTTTTAAAGAATTTGCTGAATAAAACAATATTCCCAGTTCCATGTTAAAGGAGTGAGTACACTACAGTTTTACACAATGCAAAATAAACATTCCAAGCTCAGTAAAATGTAGTCATGTTGAGTTCCTGAACAACTCAGACATCTTTGTTATTAAAATTGTGCAATATCCAGATTTATTTTGACCAGTGTATTTTATCTTCCATTTTTTCTACCTTTTGTATTGAAAAAAAGTGACGCTATTTTCATGGTTAGTTTACTGAATGAATAGAATGCACTTCATTCAGTAAAATTAATTACAATGTACTTCCAAATGGGATTCTCAAGGGATCCAAAACTTTTCAGGCCTATTTTGGGTGCCAGAATTGCCTCTGCATTCTGTATGTTATAAGAGGCATTTCTAAGGATGAAATCTTGACATTGATTGGATTGGGTTTCTAAAAAATATGTCTGTGTCTGAAATTCTTTTTTATAGTAGTGTGCATGTATAAAGCACAGATCAGTTCACACTACAGTTACTGATCTCTGATACCTTACTTCAGGTTTAATATTGCATCATAGAGAAGTGAAATGTTGCAACTTAAAATATTATCAATTTTATAAAATAAAATATTAAAAAGTTGATATTCTGAAGGCAGTAGTTTGATGTTGTTTTCCTTCTGTACTGCTGAACAGTTTATTTGGGAGCAACTGTATGAGCCAACAGCCACAGGTGGACGAGACCAAGGGACCCTGTATCACTTAAGACAGCACTTCAAGTTAGTCAATGTGCCACAAAGTGTGAAAAAGAACTACTCTGCTTGTGAAGCCCTAATGCTCTCAGCTACAAAGGCATACCTATGCAATGCTTTTATGACTTGGTTGGAAATTTCAAGCACAGATGCCTATCCCTCGTGGTTTAGTGAAATTAAGAGCCAGAAGGAGCCATCAGCAAAATGGGCAAGCCTTCAGTTACATCTTGGAACATTTGTTGATGAATTTGTCATGACCGAGTTTGACATTGAAAAATCTTGGCGTGAACAACTAGAACAACGAAGGCAGCAAAGGCCGCAGGGTGGGAATACCAGTACAACAGAACAAGCAGAAAGTGCAGTGCAAAACGTTAACACCCCTGGTGAGTACATTACTATGTGGAATTAAATCTTACGAGTTCCAAGACATGTTAGAGATGAATCAAACCAGGCATTATTAAAATGTTGTTTTCTAACAGGAGCCATTGTCATACTGCTACAAAGATCTCCTGCAGATTTCAAAGTTCTAGGGGTTGGTAAGGTTGTCAGCTTGCAGGGAACCCAAGCACCCAATGATCATGCCCCAGTGTATGTGGTCTCGGTTGAATCCAGTGCCACTGGCATTCTGGTGCCAGGCCAAGTTGTGCTTTGGCCACTTTCCATGTTGGCCCTGTATACACCTTCTGCCACTGAACAAGGACAGCACAGCAGAAATGTTGTTTCTAGTATTCCCTCTGGCAGCCAAGATGACCGACTATTCAATTACAGCGTGCAGGTTTTACAACTGGGAGTGATGTTAATGCAATTAAACGATACAGAGCATGAGGGAGATGGCGATCGTAGTCTAATCAATTGGAAGATGTTGATGCTGTACTTTCGCTGCCGGCCAAGGGGTATGAAATATGCCTATGAGGCAATGCGATTTATCACATGTGTAAAAGCATTGTACTCGGAGAAGACCTCTCACAGATTATTGCATGGGCAATTTGTAAATCCAAGAGGAGGTGAAGGGAATAATTATGCAAACGATCTCAAAATGGAGCACTGCATCCAAGACAACAAACAAGCAATGAGAGCAATGCAAGGGAACAAAACTCTCAAGGCAGTACAAAGGTCATCATCTTCATCCTATGCTCAAAAGGAGTTTTGTATTCATTTTGACAAGGAGTGTGACATAACACCAGATTCAAGTCAACACACCCATGCCTGTACTACAGAGGATATAAGAGCAATGATAACAATTCTCCAGAATAGCAAGCCATTTGAGTTTCAAGCAGGGAGACCACTGCATTCATTTCCTCACATCTCAAAAAGCCCACTAGACAAACTGGATGTCAGTCTTCTCCACAACTGGTTGACAAATCACAAGCACAAGCTTTTCAGTGGGGAGTTTGAACTCACTGGTGATTCAGCAGATGAGGAAGGGGCAGAAGACAGTGAAGACCATGATGATAGCTCTGGAGAGGATGTTGATTGACTGCTAGTTAATTAGGCTACATGTATATAACTTACCCGGGTGTAAATCTTATTAAGATCTTAGTAAGATTCTTACAAGACCTTATCTGAGTTCTTCATTAAGGATCTTACAAGATCTTTAAATGCTGAAGGTTCGATGAACAAAATGCACTAAGATCTTATTAAGATGAAAGATCTTGAACAAGATCTTACAAAGATCTTATTAAATCTTAATACCAGTCTTGCAAGATTCTTGCAAGATCTTAATAAGATTTCCACCTGGGTCAAATACAGTCTTACTGTAGCCTAGTTTTCACTATACAGGTATACAACTCAGTCAACAAACAAGGGTCAAATAGTTTCGTGAAATGGTGAGCCCATTTTTTTTTTTTACATCACACTCAAGACACACTGCAACACCTACATATTTGATGTAGCAGCTTAGAGAAGACAAAGGCATTCCTGGTGTTGACATCGAACCTATAAAATACCTTGGTATTGAAAACCAGCAGTATTCAACTGTTGGCCTTAAGCCCTGGTCAAACGGAGTCGCAAGTAGCCACAAGTTGAACTTGTGTAGAGACTTGCGTTGGGTGGCCAAACGGACTCGCAAGTTCCCTCGCAAGTACATGCAAGTCGCAAAAAAAACCATTTTTTTTCAGTCTGATTGGTCAACCAACTTGCATTGACTTGGGTTGGGTGGCCAAACGGTGAAAAACTTGAGTTGACTTGCGGGAAAATTTGATCTCGACCAAAGTGAGCGCAAGTCATCGCAAGTCAACGCAAGTGCATGCAAGGCCTGGCCAAACGGAGTCGCAAGTAGACGCAAGTTGTGAACATGTACTTGCGAGTCCGTTTGACCAGGGCTTTATGTACCCATAGAAAATTAAAGATGATTCTGACTCTATATTTAAAAATTGGAAGCTTGGAAGCTACTATTGACAATATTTCTGTTAGGTCTCAGGTGGTTTTGTATTGTAATGATTTGGATTTACCACTCTTCCTTTAGTAACAGCACACTTCAAGTGTCATTAAGCATCCACTTTCTGTTTGAAGTTAAGACTAGTGACTCTTCCGTAATACACAAACTGAACATTCAGCACATCTGTCAGGCATATTGTAAAACACGGACTGGATTGGATTTGTAAAACATGGAATGGATTTGTAAAACATGGACTGGATTTGTAAAACATGGATTTGTAAAACATGGATTTGTAGCTACCAATTCAAACACTGAAAATTATCCGTGTTTAATTTCTTTCTTGCGACCTTCTGCACTCTTTTTTACGTGTTTGCTGGATGCAGAGTATTCACTTTTTCACGTATTTGAGTTAACTGAAAAAGCTCGGTCCAGATATGTACAGTTACTATAACAAATCTGGAAAACGTTTCTTTCCTGCTATGAAGAATATAAACATTTCAAGTACATGGCGCTTAGATAGACTCCAGTGTTTTATTCATCTTTAACGATAACTTTAAAACATAACGTCAACATAGCAGAACCACCCATTATCATGCTTGGTGTCCCCTGCTGTACAAAGAAGTAATCCGTATATAATCTTAGACCTTCTACTTCTTCTTCTTCTCGACTATTCAATAATTTTAAGAGAACTAAGAGATCAGAGAACTTTTTTACTTTT
>NC_090885.1:10095877-10103377 GCF_036669925.1 Montipora capricornis | reverse complement strand
TAAACCTAATGGTTTTTTGCTCATTTTGCGTACTGCGTGGTGGAGCTGAAATAAGGGAATTTTGTTATGAAAGTTAAAAGTTTTAGTACAAGATTCCCGGGACAAGATTCCATAATGCATGGATAACCACATTAAATCACCAAATCTTGCTGAGTCATTCCTTGTCGTCGAGGACCTCCCATCGATTAGCATCCATTTTGGTAAGTTGCTCACTGTTACTCGTTTCTTAAAAACACGAACAAGTAATTTATGTGTGATAAACCAGTTCTGATGAATTTTGCGTTACTTTTTGTTGTTTCCTCTTTACGCAGTCTGGATCAAGTTAGTGACTATGTCAGAATTCCTTATATGTTTATTTTCTAAAGTGATCATGATCACCGTCACTCATGATCAGTTTCGAAAGGCGTACCCAAATGATCCACCAGTATTATTTATCCCTTAATTTTTTTGTTCAGCGGGATTCATTATTCCTGCTCAAAAGGTTTTAAAGAGGAACATTGCAAGGTATTTAGTAATATTAGCTTGCTGGGTGTAATCAGATATTTGTATGTCGTTGCAAGGTAAGGGGTCACGGTAATAAATTATTTGTTTCACGCTTGTGTGATCGAACTATATACTGCCCTCCAAGTTCTTTCCTTACACATCGAGAAAGTAAGTAAACGATGTATATTGAATTTTTCCTGAGCAGAGAAGGTTTTAGTTCTTGAATCCGCTTAGATTCAAAAATGAGGGTGTCACAAAGCAAAATGACGATTAAGAATGCATTCAATCAGTTTTAGCTATAACAAACCCCTAATGTCTATTCGCTTTAAAGTCGTACTTAAAGCCAAGCAAGACCAGAGCCTCGTATAATGCATGCGTTCTCATGACAGCTTTGAACCTTACCGAACGAAACCATTACTGGAGTTGTTCGGAGCAATGGAACAGTCATCTCACTTCGATCAGCTACAGTGTTCAACTTGAACTGCTTCACTGATCAGTTGCGCAGTTTGCTCGAGTATGAAATGACTTCATTCTTCTCCTAGCTGCTCCTGTTAGTTCTATTGCGAACTTTTCAGCTTTCCGCTCCGGTTCTACATTTTATGGCATACTAGGCATAAGGGAATTATGTTATAAAAGTTAAAAGTTTTCGTACAAGATTCGATAATGCATGGATAACCATACACATTAAATCATCAAATTTTGCAGAGTCATTTCTTCTCGTCGAGGACCTCGCATCGATTAGCATCCCTTTGGTAAGTTGTTTACTGTTACTCATTCCTTAAGAACACGAACAAGTAATGTGTGATAAACCAGTTCTGATGAGTTTTGCGTTACATTTTGTTGTTTCTCTTTACTCACTTTGGATCAAGTTAGTGACTATGTCAGAATTCCCTATATGTTTATCTTCTGAAGTGACCATCGTCACTTAATGATCAATATTGCAAATGACGAATCCAAATGATCCACAAGTATTATTTATCCCTTAATTTTTTGTTCTCCGGGATTTATCATTCCTATTCAAAAGATTATATTAAGGAACATTGCAAGGTATTGAGTAATATTAGCTTCCTGGGTATAATAAGTTCTTTGCCTGTCGTTGCAAGTTAACATTAGTAACATCAGCTTGAGGGGTGTAATAAATTATTTGTTTCTTAATCGAACTATATACTGCCCTCCATTCTTTTCTTACACTTCGAGAAAGTAAGTAAACGATGTATCTTGAATTATTCCTTAACAGAGAAGGTTTTAGTTCTTAGATCTATTCAAAAATGAGGGTGTCACAAAGCAAAAAGACGATTAAAAATGCACTCAATCAGTTTTAGCCAGAACAAACCCTTAATCTCTAGTCGCTTTAAGCAATACCAGAGACTCGTGTAATGTATGCGTTCTCATTACAGCTTTGAACCTTGCCGAACGAAACCATTAATTAATGAGTTGTTCGGAGCAATGGAACAGTCATCTCACCTCGATCAGTGTTCAACTTGAACTACTTCACTGATCAGTTGCGCAGCTTTCTCGAGTATGAATTAATGACTTCTTCTCCTTGCTGCTCCATTTGTTAGTTCTCTTGCGAACTTTTCAGCTTTCCGCTCCAGTTCTACATTTTTATTGCATACTAGGAATAAATGAGGGAATTTTGTTGTGGCAGTTAAAAGTTTTCGGACAAGATTCGATAATGCATGGATAACCACATCAAATCATCAGTCATTTCTTGTTGTCGAGGACCTCGCATCGAATAAGATCCATTTTGATAAGTTGCTCACTCTTACTCCTTTCTTAATAACACGAACAAGTAATTTATGTGTGCTAAACCACTTCTGATGAATTTTGCGTTACTTTATTTTTGTTTTCTCTTTACTGATCACTTTGGATTTTCTAAAGTGATCATGATCATCGTCATTCATTATCAGTTGCGAATGACGCACCCAAATGATCCACCAGTATTATTTATCCCTTAATTTTTTTGTTCAGCGGGATTCATTATTCCTGCTCAAAAGGTTTTAAAGAGGAACATTGCAAGGTATTTAGTAATATTAGCTTGCTGGGTGTAATTAGATATTTGTCTGTCGTTGCAAGGTAATAAGTAACAATTAGCTTAAGGGGTCACGGTAATAAATTATTTGTTTCACGCTTGTGTGATCGAACTATATACTGCCCTCCAAGTTCTTTCCTTACACATCGAGAAAGTAAGTAAACGATGTATCTTGAATTGTTCCTGAACAGAGAAGGTTTTAGTTCTTGAATCCACTTAGATTCAAAAATGAGGGTGTCACAAAGCAAAATGACGATTAAGAATGCATTCAATCAGTTTTAGCTATAACTTCAAACCCTTAATGTCTATTCGTTTTAAAGTCGTACTTAAAGCCAAGCAAGACCAGAGCCTCGTATAATGCATGCGTTCTCATGACAGCTTTGAACCTTACCGAACGAAACCATTACTGGAGTTGTTCGGAGCAATAGAACAGTGATCTCTTTTCGATCAGCTACAGTGTTCAACTTGAACTGCTTCACTGATCAGTTGCGCAGTTTGCTCGAGTATGAAATGACTTCATTCTTCTCCTAGCTGCTCCTGTTAGTTCTCTTGCGAACTTTTCAGCTTTCCGCTCCGGTTCTACATTTTATGGCATACTAGGCATAAGGGAATTATGTTATAAAAGTTAAAAGTTTTCGTACAAGATTCGATAATGCATGGATAACCATGCACATTAAATCATCAAATTTTGCAGAGTCATTTCTTCTCGTCGAGGACCTCGCATCGATTAGCATCCCTTTGGTAAGTTGTTTACTGTTACTCATTCCTTAAGAACACGAACAAGTAATGTGTGATAAACCAGTTCTGATGAGTTTTGCGTTACATTTTGTTGTTTCTCTTTACTCACTTTGGATCAAGTTAGTGACTATGTCAGAATTCCCTATATGTTTATCTTCTGAAGTGACCATCGTCACTTAATGATCAATGTTGCAAATGACGAATCCAAATGATCCACAAGTATTATTTATCCCTTAATTTTTTGTTCTCCGGGATTTATCATTCCTATTCAAAAGATTATATTAAGGAACATTGCAAGGTATTGAGTAATATTAGCTTCCTGGGTATAATAAGTTCTTTGCCTGTCGTTGCAAGTTAACATTAGTAACATCAGCTTGAGGGGTGTAATAAATTATTTGTTTCTTGATCGAACTATATACTGCCCTCCATTCTTTTCTTACACTTCGAGAAAGTAAGTAAACGATGTATCTTGAATTATTCCTTAACAGAGAAGGTTTTAGTTCTTAGATTCAAAAATGAGGGTGTCACAAAGCAAAAAGACGATTAAGAATGCATTCAATCAGTTTTAGCCATAACAAACCCTTAATGTCTACTCGCTTTAAGCAATACCAGAGACTCGTGTAATGTATGCGTTCTCATTACCTTTCATCAAACTATACTACCCTCTATTTTTTCTTTCCACATCATTTGATCTCGATCCACGGTGTTTGCGTAGGCATCAGTGATTTGTGTTAGAAAGTTATATCCCACTTGATAATGTTTTACCGAGAGAATTGGCAGTGGGTAACCACATGAAATTAAAGTTTTTAGAGTTACGAGACGAAACTTTGGCTTTTGAAAATTATCAGTTTGGACTGACACTGGTAAGTCGTTCATTCAGTTTACATATCTTTTTCCTATGAATAAATGACTCATGCTATGCAAACCAGTTTCAATTACATATAACTTGCTCTGTGAAGAGATATGTTTTTGATCGATGGTGACTCGAGGTTAATTGGATTAAATCCGAACGCCTTTCGGCAGGAGTCGAACCTGCTAAGACGTGCTGCAGTAAGTTGTCATATTGCAAAGTCAAATCATTTCATTTTCAAAGCTAACCCCTCCAAAAAAGAGAAGAGCCCGATTTAATATAGAAGTGATTGATGGGCATAACATGAAATGCGTTAAGGAGGAAATTATTATAAAACTCTTTTCGTGTTATTTTGCATTAGTATTCGAGTTCTTTTGGTATCATTTCTTACTTCATGGCGTATGACATGTTTATTCTGGAAGAAAGGATGTCTTGTAACCTTGCTTGCTTTTGCTGACCAATTTTTAACCAATCAAGATCCAAAGTAGCCCGCGTAGCAAGCGTTTCCGTGGGGGGACACAAGGGATTTTTATGTTTTGGCCCGCGAAAAATGGGGCGAGACAAGGAGGAACTCTTGCAGACAAACTCCTGTATTTTCGAAACCGCCAACTTGACCTATCATGCATGTTCATCGGCTGTCATAAATTGACCAAGAAAATTTTTGGTCTGCCTTAGTGGAAATGAACTTTTTAGGCAACAGAAGCTTAAATAAGTTGACAAGGAAAATAACGATAATATTGACCAATATTAAAAAACAGATACTCTTCCCGAAGGCCTCCAAGTCCAATTATGGAGATGTTCTCGTAAGAATTTCACGCGAAAATAAGATTTTAATGTTTGATAAGGCAAATTGCATGAGGCAGCTTACCGCTATAATGAGGTTCCAAATGTTGAAAACAAGTGCTTCTGATGAAATGTCAGCGTACCTGAAATCCGAAAGACTATTGTTGTCTAACTACTTGGTTTTTAAATACAATTTTCTGTTCGATGGTTTAACACCTTGTTCTTGGTGCTTGTGTACGTATTCAAGAAAGTGATGTTAAAATTAAAGGAACAGCTACAAATCAATCAGTCAATCAATCAATATAGCGCCATCTTCCATTAATTGTCCATGACGCTTTAAAACCCTCAAAATTAAAATCCTAAGAATTAAATGCGCAATATAATACGATAAGGTTTCAAAGAAAAAGTAAACAAAAGAACTACAAGTAAAAACTACAAAATTAATCAAATGCACGCTTAAAAAGTTAAGTCTTAAGATTAGCCTTAAAAACTGCCTGTGATGATGAGAACCTGATCCGGAGTGGTAGTTTATTCCAGAGCCTTGGGGCCGCCACGGAAAAACCTCTTTTACCATACGTTTTAAGATTTGCTCTAGACTCATCAGCAACTTGTTGTTTGAAGATCTTAGTGTTCGACGAGAGTCATTATACCCCAATAGATCTTTAATGTAATCAGGGGCCAGTCCAGTCAGAGCTTTGTAAGTTAGTAACAACATTTTAAAAACTATGCAGCCAATGTAAGCTCCTTAGTATTGGTGTGATATTTTCCTGCCTTCATAGTCAAGGTAACAAGGCGAGCTGCTGGGTTCTGTAAAAGGTGAAGTCTATTATTAATCAGATACTTTAGGAGACCGTACAACAGGGCATTACAATAGTCCAAACGCGATGTTATGTAAGCGTGAACAATAGTCTCAGTACTACTCTGGGATAGGTATCGCCTAATTTTAGCTATACTGCGTATGCGGAAAAATGCGCTCTTGCATGTTATTTTAACGTGTTCTTTGAAATCTAAACATTGGTTGAATCCAACTCCCAAGTTCCTGGCCTGTTTACTAGACTTGATTACTTCTTCGTCGACTCGTATATAGTCGAGGGGTGGTTGTGGACAATATTTAGAACTATGTACTGGATAGGCGATTAGGACAATTGCATGTAAACGACAAGTATAACTGCATGTCATTTACATAGAGATGAAACGGTATGCTATGCTTCCTGGCTATGTCACCCAGTGGACTTGTATAAAGGGAATACAATAAGGGTCCCAGCACAGAACCATGTGGTACCCCGCAAGGTAAATGCTACTTCCAGAACATATAAAAAACTCTAAATCAGTAAATGACTTTTAAAAAAATTGAAAAACTTACTTTTTTCAATTAGCATTTAAATAAGTATTTATATGAACATCTATCAGTCCATATGATTAGAGCAGTACATTTTTTACCTTATTGTAAGCGCATTGATATTTTTAAATGCGCCTGTAAGAACCTTCTTTATTATTATTATTATTATTATTATTATTATTATTATTATTATTATTATTATTATTATTATTATTATTATTACTTCGACGATTCAATTCAATTAACAGAAACAAACTGTTCTCATGTCCAGACGTTTATTTGGAATGGCCCTATATCACAAAATGTTAGTCTTAGGGTCATTACTGATGTGGACAAATTTCATGTTTTTATCATCAAATTGAACAATGAATGTTTTTTTGGTCGATAACAGCTGGACTAATTCGCGTGAGTGAAGGTACGAATGAAACCAATTAAGAGCAATGTTCCTAATACCAAAACGATTCTGTAGTCTTGATAACAAAATCGAATGATCGTCGACAGTATCAAACGCAGCCGATAAATCGAGTAATAGTAAAATAACCGATCTGTCGTTGAAGTAACTTGACCGTCAATCACAATTCGAACAACTTCGCCAAGATCTTTGCGAATTTGAATTTTGTTACTAGAATATTCCACGAATTAATGGGACAGAGAACAGTTATTAGGCCCAGATGTATAACGCTGGACCGGATTGGAGAGCAGAAGCTTCTCTTTTGTCTTTAATAAAAAGAAGTCCAGAGTTCCCTGAGTTTTCGTGGATCACTGATGAATAAAATGTGTGCTTCGCGGAGCCAATCATCTCATTAACAACACTGTTCTGAAACATATAGCGTTCTCTATCTTCAGGTAATCTTGTAGGTGGCCATTTACGTTTGAGCTTCCTCCTTATGTTCTTTTGAACATCAATTTCAGTTGAATACCAAGGCGCACAAGGACGAAGAACGACCTGACGGGTCCTTTCGGGGGCATAAACATCAAAGGTAGACTTCAAGACCCGATGATATGAATCAACTTACGAATCCAAATGAAGCCGTGATTCATCAAACAAGGATGAATTCACGATAGTGTCATGGAAGTCAGCATAATAGTCTGGAAATTGTGGTTTATAGACCCTTTGCATTAATGGCAATGTACATCCTAAGCCTCAGATTCATGTGAAAAGTCCTTTGTCTAGAAACATAAGTACGAGGCTAAGGATGTACAAAGCATTGTTATTCAAATTTAGGCGCCATTTATGCAAAGGGTCTATGCAATACTAAATGCATAAAAATACAG
>NC_090885.1:10070877-10085877 GCF_036669925.1 Montipora capricornis | reverse complement strand
TGTAAGGAAGCGTTAAGTCGCCTTAAATCACCTTAAGTCGCGCTGATTTTTTGGGCAATTTTTTCTTAAGTCACTTTAAGTCGCCTGAGTGTGGTACTTGTACCATACGAAACAGTTCTGTAGCATTAAAACGATGTGAAGTCATACATACATATATATATTGCATCAGGCCTACTCTGGGGACCTTACTCGTGAAACCTAAACATATACATACAAAGAAAAGTAACCAAAGACCAAACATTTATGATACAGTGCCTGGCTGTAATTGTTTTTAAGCTATGTTTTGTTGAGAATTTTCCCAGATGAGGGTAAATGAGCCAAAGTTGCGTGACTTGTCACGCGTGACTGTTGCATGACACGTAACGGCGCAAAACAAAACCCTTGTCGGAGGATGCTCGGTTGGCTTTTGTTTGCCTAGCCTTCGGCTAGGACTTTTACCGCTGACAAGGCGGTTGTCGTTTTCCCATTTCACCTCTGGGAGCGAGGTTGAGATCCCGAGAGATCTCTGAGCACCCTCCTGTAACCAGTTGGGCCCAGAGCCGGGGTTACCCGAGGGGTACTTTCGACTGGCTCGATTTCTCCCTATACCCTGTAACTCAACATCCGCACAAGTCGTCAAACAGTGTTCAGAGAGTGGCCAACTCTCACCCACCTAGACTTCACCAGAATCATGAGCTATTGGGGGTAAGGTACAATTTTCTTATATATTAAGCTGAGAATTCTGTTGATTAAGCTTGTGGGAAGGCAATTTTGTCCCCACTGCCTGTGCTGGCTTGTGCTGATAAGCATGCGCATAACCGCTCGCTTATATCTACCCGCATTACTTTTGCACAGCTGACATTCTCCAAAAATCTGATTTTAACAGTTTATTCGCAATTTTATGCTCTTCGAAGCTATTGCAAGTCTTTGGTTATTCAAGTTAAAGGTTTGTTAGATTATTTCTGTAATTTTTGCTATACTTAATTGCCATTTTTGTTGATTTGCTCGAAGTAATTTCCATATTTTTGGTACACGGCGTCGCTCGTATTGTCCATTCGATCAAAAATTTACAACTTTACCTTGGTTGGCGAATATGGTGCAGTAGAGTCTGTTGCCACTATTTTCGGAAATTTTTTTGCACGGAGATACAAAACTGCAAACGGAAAATTCTTATATGTTCAAGAACATACCTTTTAGCTTGACTTATGACGAAAAAACAGTGATCTATCGCTCATTTTGCGAGAACAGGCCGCTTTTGACATTGATAACAACAACTGGATCGATGCGTGATAAAAATTGATAAGAAACAAATTTAACTTACCTCAAGGAAAACTTGAATCTTCCCACCTAAATGGAACGTAGCTCGGTCACGAAAAGAACAAACGCAAGCAGACTAATCAATAAGTCTTTGGAACGCGTCGTTCGGATTTGTTTCGTTTTTAAAACAACAAAATACATGCGGAACCGTGAAGTGTAAGTGTCCGGGAAATAGGGCAACATTCTGTAAATTTTAATACCTGACAGGTTTACAGTTTAGTGATCTAATTTTTAATTTCCAACAATAAATTTCTTAAATGTAAAGTGACACGACATAAGTGATTTGCATGAAAATGCAGCCAGCTTTGCGACTTTTTAACTAGTCTTCAGTAGATGCCTTTTTGTTTTCGGCCTGATTACGCAGAATTGCATGGAAAATTTTTCATCCTGTGTCTTCAAAGTAAAATCCCAGGGTTAATTTTAGCTTGGGTTATAATTAATATGCGGTTGGAATTTTTCCAAGTAATAATCTCGGGTTGAAATTGTTAATTTCAGTGTTTTCAGTTAATACTTGTGTGTTCGTTTATTTACTGTATCATTTGTTTGTTTAGTATAACCCAGGAGTTGAAATTGTCTTTATTATTTACAATGTATATTCATCCCAAGCAAAGGGGCTTATTAAACCCTGACAATGAAAATATTCCACGTAATAAGGCTCAAGCTTCCATCTTTAGGAACCAATCAGTTAGATTAGGATAAAGTGTAGAGTGGCTGCGGGACTCAAGTCAGTAGAGAAAATGGGGTATCTTGGCCTACAGAGGAATGTCACAATAAAACAGTAGTAGCCGAAGCCATTCTGTACAATGTAGGTTAACAAACAGTGTCATTTTGCTACTAATAATGATCGAAATGTTTTGTGTGCAGATACAGAAATTTATGATCTTGATTTAAGTGTTGGATCAGTTTGAGTTAACCCCCCTGAAAATACCTAAGCTCGATGGTTGTGATTGATAAAACATTAATCAATTTCCTATTCAATCAACCTGGTTGCTTAATGACATCTTATGAGCCTGTTAAGCTAGTCTAGTGATTTGCTGCTTTTATGTTTGTAGTTTTGAGAACAATAGAGTTGAATTCGGGACAACCAAAAGTTTGGTTAGAACGGAATTTGAATCTAGGGGTCAACCGCATGCAAACTCAGCACCCTAACCACTGGACCACGCCACCTCCAAAATCAATCATGAATAAAATTGTGACGATTGCTATTTTGGATAATAAGCAAGTAAACAAGCCTTCATTATGATTATGGATATCTTCAATATTATGAAACCTCTCACTATTTTATGCGTATTCCTGAAATTGTACTTAAATCATGTACCGGTAATTATTTAAATTAACCCTTTGATACCCAAACCAGCCATATGTAGTATTTTACTCTGTCTTACGCCAGACGATTTTACTCGTCAATGGAGAAACCCCAGGAGTCAATGGGTTAATTACTCACTGAGAAACTATGTGCCATTAAATATGAAATGAATGTAATTAAACACATTTACTGGTATTCGCTGTTTGAAATATTTTGGTTGGCAGACTGTTATACACTAGTGATAGTAGACAGTGGTATAAAGTGTGACTTTTTAGACTGATATCATACGGTGCTTTACGATGCTAAATTAGAGACATCGTTGCTAAATTAGAGATGTTGAATTGCATTCTACAAGTATTTACTAAGATCATGGACTGTTGCCACGGATTTTCCTGCAAATTTGCAGATGCAGATTAGTGAATGGTTTGAACCATAATAACAACGAACAACGCACTTAAACATTCCATTGGTAGTACGATGTCTAAGTGGCTACCCACATGTATGCATTGTGTGCGTATTTTTTTAAACAATGCCGAGAAATACGACGAAACATCGGGAAAGCTTGAAAACAAACATAGAGGCTTATTACTCAAGGCTCACTCACAAACAAACATCTACATCGTTGGTAGTGAAGGAGAGAGAAAGGCATAATTCAGACGGCCGGATCATGTGTCTCTAGAGTAAAAACAGCCGATTTTGCCCTAACGAGCAACCTTTCCTATTGGAAACGTGTTAGCAATTCAATTAGTTCAATCATTTTAAAGTCCCTGGATCAAAAAACATGGATTAACCAGGTTAGAGAAAAAAACTATGACGGAAAACCAGTGATTGAATTTCCAGGTCCAATAATGGTAGATTTAGACCTGAAAAAAAAAAAAAAAGATTTTGATGTCAATTTCAGAAAATTGAATATTACACTCATAATGACGTCTCCTCCTGTCTTTTTGGTGTCAGCTACATACCTGCTGCGGGATGTCATCGTGTTCCTATAGGCTTAATTTTCCTTAATTTCTAGTTTTTAATGTTCCTTGATTATTATTGTATAAAATGCACTTAGTCTGTTAAGTACCCAAGTATTTCATCACATTACGGGCTATATTCCTCTTTATTCTGTAATGACAGTCTCCGTAAGCCGAAATCATTCCTTGGAAACCCCTGATGAAGAAAGGTATTTTCTTTTGAAATACTGGCTTAAGATATTTATTCCTTTCCTGTTCAATTAATCTTGCTGTGCTGGTTTAGCATCCTGTAGTCAGGACATTGAAAGTGCCACTAAGACGAAAATTTTTGGTTTTCTTTTCGAATTTTTTCAACGTCAATTAAGTCAATATGTTCAAAATAATACAATGCATTTAAATTTGGAACGATAGAAGCAAGATAAGTCGGGAAATAGCCAGCCAAAAACCGCTAAAAATCTGTCCGCCATTACTCGGACTGCATTGGAGAAGACTGCGATTATTTTGTAAGCGGTCTTCACTTCGTGGGCGTTTGACAAAGCGAAGAAGTCGATCAAGGAGTGATGTATATAATATCAGCAAAAAGCAACTCGGCGATCTCTCACATCTCATAGACGGCATGGTAAATTAGCCGCGTTTATTTTGAGCATTTGCGCATATGACGTCAGGCTTCAGGCGATCCAGCTAGACCCAACCCTTTTCCTTGCTCATGGTCATTTGCCGTTCGAGTAATGGCGGAGAGCGAAAACCGAGAAACTACGTTACAATAATCATACTTTCCGTGGGAATTTTGAGGTAAAAATTGGCACGATACCAATTTAGTGCGTCTGTTTTCAAAAACTAAAGAAAAAAGGACATGCCAAATTTTCGTTTTAGTGGTACTTGAACTTGTTTGTGTTTTCGTTCATTTGCATTCTTGGTGTACCCCAGATTGCTGAGAAAACCTTCCTGGTTGATTATTAAGAATGGTGGATAGAAAAATGCACGATTTGGAGAGGCACATGCAAGAGCTTAGCATTGCAAGGAAGGAGGGAGACAGACTTGGCGAGGGTTTGGCTTGTTTCAAACTCGGTACATACTATCAGGAAGCAGCTGACTTTAATCAGGCCATAACAAATTACACGCAAGCATCAGCCATTTTTAAGGAAATAGGTTTCAGGGCAGGAGAAGGAAGAACCTATGGCTATCTCGGCATCGCTTATGAAAGTCTTGGTGATGTTAAGCAAGCCATAGTCTACCACAATCAAGATCTTAGTATTGCCAAAGAGTTAGGAGACCGGGCAGGAGAAGGAAGCGCCTATGGCAATCTCGGCATCGCTCATAAAAGTCTTGGTGATGTTAAGCAAGCCATAGTCTACCACAATCAAGATCTTAGTATTGCCAAAGAGTTAGGAGACCGGGCAGGAGAAGGAGGAGCTTATGGCAATCTCGGCATCGCTTATCGAAGTCTTGGTGATGTTAAGAAAGCCATAGTCTACCACAATCAACATCTTAGTATTGCCAAAGAGTTAGGAGACCGGGCAAGAGAAGGAAGCGCCTATGGCAATCTCGGCATCGCTCATAAAAGTCTTGGGGATGTTAAGCAAGCCATAGTCTACCACAATCAAGATCTTAGTATTGCCAAAGAGTTAGGAGACCGGGCTGGAGAAGGAAAAGCCTATGGCAATCTCGGCATCGCTTATAAAAGTCTTGGTGATGTTGAGCAAGCCATAGTCTACCACAATCAACATCTTAGTATTGCCAAAGAGTTAGGAGACCGGGCTGGAGAAGGAAAAGCCTATGGCAATCTCGGCAATGCTTATCAAAGTCTTGGTGATGTTAAGCAAGCCATAGTCTACCACAATCAAGATCTTAGTATTGCCAAAGAGTTAGGAGACCGGGCAGGAGAAGGAGGAGCTTATGGCAATCTCGGCATCGCTTATCGAAGTCTTGGTGATGTTAAGAAAGCCATAGTCTACCACAATCAACATCTTAGTATTGCCAAAGAGTTAGGAGACCGGGCAGGAGAAGGAAGCGCCTATGGCAATCTCGGCAATGCTTTTCAAAGTCTTGGTGATGTTAAGCAAGCCATAGTCTACTACAATCAAGATCTTAGTATTGCCAAAGAGTTAGGAGACCGGGCAGGAGAAGGAAGAACCTATGGCAATCTCGGCATCGCTTTTCAAAGTCTTGGTGATGTTAAGCAAGCCATAGTCTATCACAATCAACATCTTAGTATTGCCAAAGAGTTAGGAGACCGGGCAGGAGAAGGAAGCGCCTATGGCAATCTCGGCATCGCTCATAAAAGTCTTAATGATGTTAAGCAAGCCATAGTCTACCACAATCAAAGTCTTAGTATTGCCAAAGAGGTAGGGGACCCAATAGAGCAGGCCAAGGCGTGTTATTGTATAGGTGTTGTTCATGAATTTTTGGACTCCTTGATGAAAGCTCTCAACTACTATCGTCTAAGCATTCATTATTTTGAAGAAACAAGGCGTCTTCTTCAGTCAGAGGATGCATGGAAAATTAGCTTTCGTGACACAAATGGGTTTGCGTACACTGCTCTGTGGACAGCACTCTTGAAGAATGGAGAGGTTGATGAGGCTTTGTATGCTGCTGAGCAAGGGAGAGCACAGGCTTTGGCAGATATTTTGAAGATGAAATACTGCATTGATGAGAAACCTACCTGCACGATGAAGGTAACTATGTCTTTCGTCATGAACGACCTACCTTCACAAACTGTTTTCACAGCACTTAAAGGGAACATGATCAGCTTCTGGTTGCTAAGAGAAGATATTGGGATAAATTTTAGACAAAGGAAAATCAAAGAAGGAAGTGCCTGCTCTTTGATGAAAAGTACTTTTAAAGAGATTAATGTGGGGACAGTTGTACGATGTGAGAATCGTTCACTTAATAGACAGCCCAGCAACTTCTCGAGCAGTGGGGAAGCTGTTGAACAAACCGTTCAGTCCTTGAGCTTCTCTGTGCACTCTTTGCAGCCGTTGTATGATGTCTTAGTAAGTCCTATTGCAGACTTGCTCGAGGGTGATGATTTAGTCTTTGTTCCTGATGGGCACTTTTGCCTGGCTCCTTTTCCTGCATTGAGTGACTCTGTCAGGATCCGTGCAATTCCCTCGCTGACCACTTTAAAATTGATCGCCAGTTCACCTGACGACTTCCAAAGTAAGAATGAAGCGCTGCTTGTGGGCGATCCGTGCTTGAAGGAAGTCACTTATGGCACCGGTGAAGCCATGTATGCACAGCTGCCATGTGCGAAAAAAGAGGTGGATATGATTGGAGAACTTCTGCAGACCGTGCCTCTTACAGGAAAAGATGCAACCAAAGCTGACGTGCTGAAAAGAATGGAGTCAGTTGCTTTAATCCACATTGCTGCACATGGTGATGAGGACTTTGGAGAAATTGCTTTGGCCCCAAACCCAGAACGCAAATCCCAGATCCCTGAAGAGGAAGATTACATGTTATCGCTGAGCGATGTTCATGCAGTTCGTCTTCAGGCAAGACTGGTTGTGCTGAGTTGCTGTCATAGTGGCCAGGGAGAGCTAAAATCTGAGGGTATTGTGGGAATAGCCAGGGCTTTCCTGTGTGCTGGTGCCCGGTCTGTTCTGGTGTCTCTCTGGGCAATTGACGACGAGGCGACCTTGATGTTCATGAAGAGTTTCTACCAACACTTGGCAGATAGAAAAAGTGCAAGTACAGCTCTTCACCATGCTATGAGATCTCTTCGGGAGACAAAGAATTATTCCGCCATAAAATACTGGGCGCCATTTGTGCTAATTGGTGATGATGTCACCTTTGAATTTGGGCAACCCGAACATGAAAAGAATGGTAAGTGTTATTTAAATATGACTTTAATGACTTAATCGCTGTACCTTGTACCTGTTTGTAATCAGGAAGTTGTCGAAAGGCGCAGGTACTTTCTTCACAGAGAAATGGTTTTAAAATCGGTTGCCAGTGTGGTTATTTTTACTCGAACTGCTTTGGCTAATACCTGAATTAAATAAATAATGTCTGCATTCACCGAGTCAGCTACTTCGGCCTTCCTGCAGATAGCTAGCTGTTTGAACCGTGTTAGGATGGACTGACAGTGAACCTGATCAGTCATTGCCAGTTGCTTATATCAAGTCAAGTGAGCTATTGATTTCCTTAAGTGTACATGTCAAAGTAAACTGAATAGGAATTGTTTCTATTAACTAAGCACAAACAGTTTCATGAATTAAGAAAATTGTTATATTTATTTATTTACTTGCAAATCAGAACGAATTCCTTATTGCCATTTAACCCACTACTTGTTTCTTTTTTCCTTGTTTTTTCTTTTTTTTCTTTTTTAGAAACGATGTCCAAAACGTGAAAAACCTACTTGGACTCTGAGACGTTGATATGTTATTTTCCTTTCTTCGATTATATGAGTTATTGAAAACAATTCGATCATTGATGCCTCAGTAGCAGTCAGACTAAAGATATCATGCCAATTATAGTTAAAGTACCATGAGATTTCAGTAGTATCAAGATACTGTCCAAATCCTTACATTTGTGCCTTGTTTTGTCAGCACCTGTACCAGGATTAGTTAATCACTTGATAGAAATCAGGGACTTGGCAAAACGATTTGTTTCCATGACTGAGGATCTAGCTGTCATGTTAATTTAGCCCTTCAAAAAACTTTAAAATAACTCCCAAGCTATTACGGTATGTTTCTCGGGTGACAGGCTGGTGACAAGTATACTCTTTAGCTTGCCATACCAACTTTCCATTTACAATATTATCAAGTGACAGTGTAGGGAATGTGTATTTTCTGTGTTTCTGTAAGGTTGGCCGAAGCTAAATAAGCAAATTAATTGTTTGGGAGGCAAATGTCTATAAGCTAAAAAACAACCTAGGAAAGTAGACTGTTTGACCTTATGTGTGTGTATATATATCTATATATATATATATATATATACATAAGTTGAAGGATTAAAGAGGACGCATCGATTCTCTGTTACTCTGAGTTTCACGCCTAAGCGCTCGTCAGACAGAACTTAGGCGAGCGCTTAGGCGCGAAACTCAGAGTAACAGAGAATCGATGCGTCCTCTTTAATCCTTCAACTTGTGTATACTTAGCTCTGCTACCACAGCATTGAGCACTTTACGCCAAGGTTAACTCGACCTCTCTCTCTCTCTCTCTCTCTCTCTCTCTATATATATATATAGTGACAGCGAACTACTAGCAGATCCATTGAATGAAAAACATATTACCGTGAGTGGGAATCGAACCCTCGTCCCCCTGGTTTTTAGTCGGGTGTGCTAACCACTGCACCATCACGACCACAGGGTTCCCTGGCGTATAACATTCAGGAACAGGACGTACATCGGATCATCCGAGGATGATTCACAGGCTACTAGCTAATAACAAATTTACAAACCCCATGGCTAACCAATCACCTCACTGATTGCTCTGTTTCCAGCAGGGTTGTCGTGATGGTGCAGTGGTTAGCACACCCGACTAGAAACCAGGGGGACGCGGGTTCGATTCCCACTCAAGGCAATATGGTTTTCATTCAATGGATCTGCTAGTAGTTCGCTGTCGCTATTTGTACACTCAAATCACTCAATATTTCTAGCAAAGCGTTGTGTATCCTTCGGATCCTACTAGCTTGGGACTACATCGTTGGATTTCCAGCCTTGTTAATTCAAAAATATATATTATATAGGAGTTTCATGCTCCTTGCGGAGCAATCATCAGGCAACTGCCAAAAATGACGGATACAAAAGTCGATATACAAAATTGGAAAATACAGAACAATGCCTACTGGGGTGACATGCAGAAATGTGATTGGTTAAGCTAAGCGAATACCTTCTTTAACAGGAATTTCTTAGAATGTCTACAATTAGACATCAGTTCGCTTCTGTTGTTCAGTGATGACATTTCGGGTTTTGCATATCGTCTTTTGTATCTGTTATTTTTGGCAATTGCCTGATGATTGATCTGCAAGGAGCGCGAAACTCTGAGTAGCAATAAGTGTCTTTGACCAAATAATCCAACTCTGCAAATCTACGTTGCTCTAGTTTACCTATTGAGCACTTTAATAGCTGATGAAACCTTCAATTCATTATATATATATACAAATGTAAGAAGGAAAGTATTACTAGTTACTCAAGTTTCACTCTCAAGACGATCGTCTGATGATCGCCTTGAGCGTGAAACTCGAGTAACTAGTAATACTTTCCTTCTTACATTTGTATTTTGCTCTGCAAATTCTTGCATTGAGCACTCCAAAGATAAGTGAAGCAACTTCATCTTAGTCTATTCGTTTGTATATATATATATATATATATATATATATATATATGCCAGTGAAAAAAGTGAAGACTTCATCTGCTATAAAAGTGCTTGATGGTTAAACCAGAGCTGTGAATAAAGATGAATTTCTGGAGTTGGACTAGTTCAAAAACATTTAATTGCTACTCGGAGTTTCATACTTCTAATGAAGCAATCATCAGGCAACTGACAACAATAACGGTTACATGTAAAGATATACAAATTTGAAAGTGGGGAACAATGCTTACTAGTATAACGTGTCAAGATGTGATTGGACGGCAAAAGCGCTAAACGATCGAGTAAGACTATTTTAGGTGAACGCGGTCCTTAACAGAAATTTCTTAGAATGTCTACAGGTTGATGTCATTTCGTTTCTATGGTTAAGTGTTGACATTTCCGGCTTACAAATTATGAAATATTTTTCCTATAATACCTTTGCCTATGGGAAAAATATTTCATAATTTGTAAGCCGGAAATGTCAACACTTAACCATAGAAACGAAATGACATCAACCTGTAGACATTCTAAGAAATTTCTGTTAAGTACCGCGTTCACCTAAAATAGTCTTACTCGATCGTTTAGCGCTTTTGCCGTCCAATCACATCTTGACACGTTATACTAGTAAGCATTGTTCCCCACTTTCAAATTTGTATATCTTTACATGTAACCGTTATTGTTGTCAGTTGCCTGATGATTGCTTCATTAGAAGCATGAAACTGCGAGTAGCAATTAAATGTTTTTGAACTAGTCCGACTCCAGAAATTCATCTTTATATATATACATATATTAGTTTCAGCTCTAATCAGACAAAAGTTGGAATTTGATTTCTGTTCTCATGCAGATGGTCCCAGCTAAACGATAGATCACCAAAACGGCAATTTAACAGTATCGCACATGTGACTCATTTACCTTTAGTTCTTAGACGATAAAATTGGAATACCCAATTGCTTGATTTAATGATCTGGAGATGTAACAAATATCTTGCTAAGCTTGTTTTGTCAGGCAGTACTGTAAGTTACGGCTGCCTATTTTTTAAGTTCAGTCTGTTGACGTCTCTAAGTGAAGACGTCGAACTAGAGAAAAGGTGGCCGTAAACGTTAGGTCTATTTCCGTAATGTTCTTTTTAAACATTCAATGTTCAAGGAGTCATCCAATTTATTACCTACAATAAGCGCCAAAAGTGTTGAGACACTTTTCCCTGTTAAGGAATCTTGGACAATCCCCTCCCCCTAAATCTTTTCCTCTAACCCTCTCTCCCCCTAACAATGTTGTTTTCTTTTCATCAACACTTCCTTTATCTGTTACCAATATTGAAGGGGGCAGGTGGGGGAGAGGGGGGAGTATGAGTGGAAAATGTAATGTTAAAGTGATCTTACCCCCGGGGGGTACTCGATGTATCCTTGGTTGGGGAGGTGCGGCGCGGCCCCTCATACCCTGACCCTGTTTAAGACAAATATCGCTGATTTTCTTACCCATTTTAAGACAGAATTCCGATTTTTGATACCCTGTTTAAGACATTTAACCCAGTTTCAGACAAAAATTGATAAATCGATACCCTGATTAAGACAAAAAATTATAAATTCGATACCCTGTTCAAGACAAAAATCCCGAAAAACAGTCTTAAAATACGGAGTTTTTGATTTTGGTATTGAATGACACACAAATTGATTTAATATGCTGAGACCAAGACAGTTTGTCATTGATGGTAACCCCAAGACACGCAGTAGAGGATATGTACCGAATAAAATCCTCACCCAACTTTAGAGGTTTTACAGGACCAATGAAGGGACTAATGCTCAAAATCATTGCCTTCGTCTTTTTGCGGTCTTTCCAGTTCAGTGTCTCAGCTACTTTTGTCGCTTATTGTAGTTTTGACCATATATGAGGTCCTTGGTATCTTAGAGAATGCTTTTCATAGTTAACAGGAAGGATTTTTAGCTGACTTCCTTTAAGTTCACAGTATTTCAGTGTGTTTGTTTTGATGTTGCAATATATCTTGGTAAATATCCAGTTTCAATTCTGTTGTCCGAAGTCCAAAGTCCCCATTCCGTGATCCAATGATACGGTTAACTGCTATCATGGATATTTGTTTACATCTAAAACTATTGTTAACAGCATTGATTCCAATCAAAACCAGAAAAAAAGATGCTATGCAAGTCTCTACGATGATATTTAAAAGTATTTAATACTTTTTCTTAACAATACTAGAAGGATTGTAAAATTACGATATCTGTTACAGAGTCATACCATAACCAGATATTGCATTGTGTGCAACAAAAACACAAAAACTTGTTTCCAGTCACACACACAATTCTTTAGTACATATTTCCCCGTTAATCGGTCACATAGTTTTCCATGGTTTAGTGGCCATTGCGATTGCCTCTGAAGGAAGAGATACAGAGTTTGGTTCAATCCCACTTAAACTGCCTTCTGCGAGACAGAGAAATCTTACGCATGCGCAATCAGGGTGCGACCTGAAAAAAAAAACACAAATGGAGAAAAACAGTTTAAAGTCCAAAAATGGAGTCGAAAACTATACTTAATATATACTAAGGGGGCTGGGGGTTATTATACATAAATACAAGCCCTGTGACTTTAAAATGCTTGTGAGGCAAAACCATTATGCAAAAACCTGGTAAAACCATACATATTTACAAAGAGCATATGGAAATTTTCCTTTTTGTCTGTACAACTTCTTACCCCCGTTTAAACTGTTTGACTTTCTTTTCTTTTACACCACAGATTTCTTTTGATAGGACAGATCTGTTGGACCTCACTGTCCCACATGCGAGAGTTTTTCTCCTCAAGTACCTCAAATAATGTGACTGACGTATAGTAATAATTGTCCATGAAGACGTAATATCCCTTGTCCAAGAATGGTTCAATTATAGACATTACCACTTAAATCTCTCTCCACAATATTTCCTTCCTTACCAGTATAAATCTTGCTGTTTAAAAAATAGCCACTACTGAATTCTGCAAGTCTTAAGGCTTTATTCAAAATCTTCCTCGCTTGATTGGAAGGAACTGCCTGAAGTGCACTTTTCTTGTGAACTTGATCAAAGCTTCATGTATGGTTAGCTGCCTCTGAGGCTTATACACTTGCTGAAATCTAGGTATTATTATTGTTCACTTATTGTAATCAGCAGAGCCAGCCGTGGGTGCCTGGATGTTATCTACAAAATGTAGGTAACGCAAAATCTGAAGGAATCTACCCCTGGGCATTATACTGGCGAAAAAGGGAGAGCTTAAAAGCAGGATCTGTGCTCCAATAAGAGCTAAGGTTTGGTTTAGTGACCCATGTTCAGTTACAGGAACTAACCCAAGCTTTCATTTCATCGGTCGTGACCGGATACCACACAGAAGATTCGTGATGGTCCCTCTTCTGTTCTGCATATAAATTAGTTTGTTCTACTAGCAATTTCGATACCTCCACCGTGAAGAATCATCAAAAGAAATCCAGGCATGATCGAAAGTTTTCAGAATTAAGATTTATTCCAATCGGTCATCTTCGTGAAATAATTCTACTAAAAGTCTCCTCTGACCAGTCTTGTACCTCTATTTCCATTTCCTTCTCCGTGCCCTCGTCAGATGTCGATTCATCTGATTCTTCATGGTCGAATCCCGACTCATCAGAGTAAAATTCGTTCTCAGAGATTGGGTGTTAAACAAAATTTCATCTTCATCAACGAACAGGATATTTACAACACTTCGATCATTCCTTGAGTCGGAATCCGACGAAGTATTATTTTTAGCTGCCGCCATTTCAAAATCACTCTCCAACACGCTTTTCTAATTGAAAACCTCGAAATGTTTGTGAAAAATGGCCAACTCGACGATAATTCAGAGGGATGCTGTATGTATGCCCTACCGAAATGAACTAGTGGTTTCCAGGCCTCAAAACGTGTGATCAAGAGAGAGCGAAGTGGGACTGTTTAACAAATCGAAAGAGGGTTTGCCTTGCAATTGTCTGTAGTCTTGTCGACAACGATATTCGTCATCACAGGGGTCAAAGTTGGTGTGGACTCACGAAGCGGTGAGACCGCAACGGGTGAGTCCACAACAAATTTTGACCACTGTGATGACGAATATCGTTGTCGATAACAGCAGACAACGCTGAATCCCTTTTGATTTGTTTTTTACCACAATATTCAACGCCAAAGAAAGTGTTTATTTCAGAGCGTGAGCAAAATCATGACTCAAAGAAAGAGCAAGCGTTGTCTATAACTTTCTCGCAATATGAATGGTTTATTTCCCAAAATGAGCGTTCCTGTTTGGCTATTAAATTGCGTGACAAATTGACGCGAGCAGCGTTGTCTAGACGCTCATGGACAACGGCAAATTAGCCAATAAGACTGCGAGATTACAAGCAATTGTGGTAAAAATTTATTTGGACATATTTGTCCAGCTACCCGGGGGGGGGGGGGGGGATAATCCCATATGAAACAGACCGGATGCTCGTCGGAAATTTTGAATTAAACCCCTAAAGGAGACCATCTGGGCGTGGCTCAAGCTTTTTGTGACCCCAAAAGGAGACCAATCTGGGCGTGGCTTAAGCATTTTTTGACCCCTAAAAGAGACAAAATCATCGAACGCTTTTATCTAAAAGTAGTTTTTAAAAGCATTGTCATAAATCTCAAGTTCTTCAATTCAATTCTGTGTGAGTTCGTGAACCCCTAAACGAGACCTTGGCGGCTTAAAATATTGGCGCTTTGCCCGGAACACCCTAAGCGAGACCAAAATCCAAAACTTACACCCCTAAGCGAGACGACGAGCATCCCCCGGGTCCAGCTAGTATGTTAATTAATAGTGTTAAAAATAGGGATATCGAAGTCACTGTTTCTTAGTGAATATCTGATCCCCTTTCGACTTCTGGAAAGGAGCAGAACGCTATCATAGAAGTTTCAATTTAGGACATGGTTGCGAAAAGAGATTGTTTTTTTCCCAACCCTTCATCTTCGCTTCCAAACCATTGTCGAACGCACGTCTTCAGGATTCTGGTTTCCGTTTTCTATACGCCCGCGGGGGAGGCTAGGCTGCTGCAGCTACAAATGTAGCCCCGCCTTTTGCGGGAAAGCAAGGGTTCTGAGAACGAGATTGTTCAATGATGGCGAACGAAGCGAGAGAGTTTTTGTCGGAAATGGTG
>NC_090885.1:10063377-10065877 GCF_036669925.1 Montipora capricornis | reverse complement strand
TCAAGCAGAAGGTGCAGAAGTTGAACGACTGTGCCCAGGCACACCATGGGTTGTGTTTCTACCTCTGGAATCTACAGTTGGAAATCGGCGTTCTTGCACAGTGTTTGTCGAGTGCAAATTGTCTGCACTGCTTGACGAACCAGACGGAACGCTTGATCTCCCTACTATGTTTGTAAGTTGAGTGATACTTTGAATGGCATTTTCAGCAATTTTGAGAATTTCATCCTTTTGAGAATCGCTCGGCAACCTGAAGAGCAAGCCGCCATGTTCAAAACACCTCATAGTGGTATAAGGGCCCGCAATGGATAATGAGATCCGCTAACAATGCGCAAAGGCCTACAGGATTTGCTCATAAATTCATGCAGAGGAAAAA
The DNA here is from genome assembly GCF_036669925.1 of Montipora capricornis. Lineage (NCBI taxonomy): Eukaryota > Metazoa > Cnidaria > Anthozoa > Scleractinia > Acroporidae > Montipora > Montipora capricornis. The sequence goes on along the minus strand of NC_090885.1, from coordinate 10,065,504 downwards.
TTAATTCATGGTCAGAAAAAAATAACCAAACACAGAAAAAATAATTCAAACAACATATAAATAATTATAGGATACATAACATTAATTCGTACACGTATAAATAATTCTAGTAGTAGATACATTTATGTAATGGGAAAAATATATGTGGATAATTTTGACCAGAACGGGCCCTCATAGAACTCACTCATCCACCATCATTCAACCATCACATTCCTCGGACCGCATGGAGCACACATTTTTATCGGTTATTCAGATTATCAAGTGACTGAATTTCTTAAGAGTTTAATTGTTTCTTGTGAATATTTAGTATAAAACGAAAACGGTATTAAACTTATGTATTCAAAAAGAGGAGGTCGCAAATCTGAAACGCATTCCTGCTGAAAGTTTTGTTGACGAACTTCGCGCAGAGGCAAAGAAGTTGGTAAATGAAGAGAAAGTTTTATATAAAACCACCTACAACCACCAACAAAACCAGCCAAAATATATGACCCAAAACCATCCACAATGTACATGTACCTTAATACGACCGGTTTGTGTGATATTTGCATGTACATGGCCGTCTGTGTGATGTTGCATGACTGTCACGTTGGTTTTGGGTGGTTTTGGCTGGTTCCATGAGTTTAGTAAAAGATTTATTTACTAGTAATGCGAAGCCAAAAGAAAAATGGTTTGGTTGAATTAAGGGTAACAGTTTTTCCATTGTTTCTTTTTTCGTTTTTCTGCTAAGGGATGTGGCTCCTTTACAATATTGTGAAGTATTTGTACTCGTTTTGTGTGTTTTTTGTAGAATAACTAATACATTTCCAAGGATAATAAAGTACCGGTAAGTTATTTCATTATAGCTGAAATCAATAATTTACTATTGTACATGTAGCTTGTCAACAAATTTGTTGCTTGAGCTTGTGATAAAAGTTTCCTTTTCCTAGCTTTCTTTCTGGAAATCATGTTACCAGTAAGACTACCAGCTGATGAGGAGGAACTATGGGCTACATGACTGACAAGTTAAGGCATCAGTGGTAAGGATGAAAGAATTAATCCACTATTAATTTTTTTTGTCAAATATTCTGAAAGACCTTGTAATACTAGATCAGGGTCAGAAATTAACTTTTTTATATGGACTAGCTGGAAGTTTTAATTGCCAGAATATGGCAAAATTAATTGTGGTCACCTTGTCTTCTCACCTGAAAAATGCATGTTTTGGGCATTCCTATGGATACCAGAAAGCAATGACTGTGTGGTCTTGTGTACGTGTCAAGCATTATTTTCTGCTTTCATTTTAATGGACTAACTTTTGGAGAGAAAATGTACATGTATCCGAGCTCGAATGCAAATACAGAAATACGTCTGCCCCTTAGTTCGTTGAAGATTTCAAAACCTACTTTTCTTTCATCATGACAACCACGGAAACACAAGCCATGTTCTGTTGCACACAAGCCGCCATGTTGTTAGCACCAGGCTACAACCGCGTTACATTCCTAGCACCAGTCCCTTGAACCTCTTTCCTGAGTCATTGTTTTTTTTGCCCACAATACATATTTCAAGAGAAACAGCAAAAAACGTTGTGGCTTGCAATGTTATGGATGTAGTTAACGTTAAAACTCCTTTCATTTTTGTTTCAAAAACATCAGCAGGAGAAGAAGTAAGACACTTGTTTGCAAACGGCTCTTATTCTTAACTTTGGATTAAAAGTTAACAATAGCAATGCAAATAGCGGTGTAATAGTACAGTCATGTACATGAATGACCCCTGCTGGAGAGAAACTGTGAAATTCTGGTTGCCAGTACTCAATTTTGAGTCCCATTGGGGACCAAGAAGGCAATTTCGGACCCTGTGTGTTTATTTGATAAGGCTCTATTAAAAATTTACTGATACATCTGTTCCATTGCTGAGAGTTGTAATCCATTGCAACAGAAACTTGCAACCATGTTGTTGCAATAATACTCCTTTAAAAGCAGCCATTTTGAAGCCCAGTAGGTAGAGAATTGGAATCAGTGAAGGGCAGGGTTTTCTTTCTTTGTTTTTGTTGTAAACCATTCATCCTTTTCCTTTCCCTACCCAAATTAACTGCTGCAAGGCTGCATGTTGCAAAAGTGGCTGGTTTGAGCAGATTAATCGACTTTATTATCC